>NW_010241848.1:0-44982 GCF_000690775.1 Eurypyga helias | reverse complement strand
TCCCTGTAGAGTACATTCTGTAACCTTTTGAGGATTTTTTTAATGTTTTAGATTTTAGCTAGTCAATGTCCTTTCTTCACTACTACATTCAAATGCAAATTTAGCCCTGTAGCTAGCTCTTAACAAAAATGATGTTAAAAGACTGTGATGTTCCCTGATTATAACAAATTTTAAAAATATGAAAAATCATAAAAATTACTTTAACTAAGGTATCCAGTGCAATCTCTCATCTATGCACACAAGTGTAGAAATAGCTCATCACAGTATCTCTTTTCTTTATTCAGTCTACTCATATTATTTCCCCAAATCATTGGGGAAATTTATTTTTAAAAAATTCTGATTAAATGAAATCATTCTCAGTTTTCTGACTCCTCCTAGCTCCTTCTGCCATTTGGACTTTTTGCCTTCCATGATTACGTTCCACTTTAATTTGTCCTGAATTTACAGTGTGACCTCTTTCTCTGTGAGTTGCTTAATTCATTTATGAAAGGAGGAAGTAGTATGGACTCATTATAAATCCTTAGCTGTAGGACATCCTGTATCACAGAACACTTGGAAGATCCAGTTCAGAGCTGGTACAATACAGGTTGGTCAGGAAATGGCAGTCCTCATTGAATAAAGCAGTAACCCATTATTGACCTCACAGCTAGGCTTGTAAATACTAAATGAAGATGGAAGCTCAAGCTCAATACTCCTGAGGAGGAGTTCCTTTGGATACAAATAGGTATGTGTGTAACAGCACAAAAAGCAAAAAGAGGCACCAGCAGGGCAGGAAGAATAATACTCAATTAAAAGTCATCGCTGACAGGCAAAATGGAGGGTCCTCAGGTGGGCTGATGAATAGGAAAGGGATCTGTAAGTCATAAGCACATTAAAAGCATGAGTTACTTTTAAAGAAAAAGACATTGCTCTGTCTTACTTCTCATAATTTAGATATTCAGAATAACAGTTTTGCCTCTGATGACTGCAGGGCAGAATTTGCAGTTGTAGTCTGGTGCAGCAGGATCTTAACCCAGTAATCACAGAGAACACACAGACACTGTTCAAAGAATGCAGTATTTAGGGTGAGTAAGGGTATCCACATCTGTCTCCAATTCTTCTCTTTCACTGACAGTATTCAAATATGGAATAACTCCATGGAAGGATAGGAATACTGAACTCTACAGCAATAAAAAATGGTAAATAATTTAAAACCTGTTAATAAAGAAAAAAGAAATTTATGTCATAATTTGTGCTAATCTCACCTTAGAAAGTAAGAAAAATTGAAACAACATAGAAACATTACAGCTATATTCTAAAAAATCTTTTATTTGTCACCCAAGGAGATTATGAGTTAGATGGCTCAGAAAGCTTTGAAGTTTTTGGTGGTGGTGGGTTTTATATTTTTAATAACAGATTAAGTAGATAGTGCATTTTAAGAATCAAGGTGTGGTGGGATGCGGTGAAACAAAACATCATTCAAAAAGCACAAAGTTGCAGCTCCAGTCTGATTTATGCTGGTTTATAGAAGATAACTACCTCATGTCTGACTTTATAGGAAGTACTTGATATACTTGATGAATTTTACTAAAGCTTAAATTCCAACTTTGGACAATGGCACATTGTTCCTGTTCTATTACTTGAAGGGTAGCTGTAATATATTACAGCAGAATATCATCTTTCTAGTGTCCATTCACCTGAATCATTTCAGTTCTCATCCATTATGCACCTCAAAAAATGAAACAAGCATCTTTTTCTCTACACAGTCTGTAAATTATGAAATATTGTACCGCCATCCAATATGAATGATTAACTGAGATCAAGAGATATTTCACAAAAAATGGTTCATTCTTCTCAATCAGAACCATAACTTGGTATACCAGATAACAAAATTGTGTCAAATGTGAGTATTCTTATTCTGATCCCTGTTAGAGGTATTGTCATATATCAACTTGCCGTTGCAAGATCATAAAAATAAAACTATTATAAGAATATTTTTGTGTATATACAGGACACCTACTCTATGCAGAATCATGTTCTTTTTTTATTGGCATATATAATGTTAACGAAAATCTGTGAGTCTTTCATAATGACAATACAACACTTTGTCAGTTTAAATGCTGTGGCAAGCTTGCATCATGTCACTCACTGAAATTATGAAGATTTTGCATGATCATTGATCTTGTTAATATCTATCTTAATGTTGTTCACTATCCTAGATTTGAAAATAGTGAGGTATGCGTCAAAGAAAAATTAGCAGCTTTAACTAGTTTCCACTTTGCCTTTTATCCATTGCAAGCCTGAAAAAAAGTATATTTTTCAAACTATGTTTCCTCCCCTATACCCAGTGTTAGGTTTAATCTCTGTGAATGTGTCACTTCCTGCATTAGAGCAGAGCATTTAATGTCAGATTATTGTCCACCATTCTCGGATCCATATTAGCCACTGTTTTGGACTGAAATTATTGATATTTTATATTGGGTTTATTGCAAATTCTCCTGCTAAGGATTTTTTTTTTTTTTTAATCTAGTCTGCTACGTCTTGTGTAAACATGAGCTTCATCTTGTGAATATTTACAATCCATATTAATTTTACTAATATAACTTGTGTCACTGAATTCAATAAAATTTCTTAGGTATGAAAAGTCACTGACTTTTTCAATTTTTACTGATTCAAGACCTAACAAAATAAACTTACAAGAGCTCTAATGATCACTACATGACATTATTTTGTGCATCTCTTTACACTTAGTTGTCTTGATCCCTAAGATTCATTATCCCACTGGGCACCCAAAAAAAAAAAAAATTGTTATTCACCCAGAATTCAGCATTTACAGCAACACATAACTTATCCTTGATTACTGGAAAACATTGGAAATGTTTTCCTCTCTAGTTATTCATATTAATTTTTGAGGTATTTAATCCTTGACTTTTTTGCATGGTCACAGCTTTTAATGCCCAAACTAAAGAAAATTATGATTGTTAACGATAGCAAGTAACACCACTTTATCAATCAATAGTTGGCAGTTAATTCCCACCAGCCTCTGACAGACAGGAGGGGAAGGGCAAAAAAACAGGAAAAAAGGTGCAATACAAGACTAGAAGGTGTATTCATAGTAGAATAACTTAGAGCAAATCATATAAATTATGAGCAACAGACCAGACAAGGCCTTAAGTATTTCGTGCATGATCTCCCTTGAGCTATAAAAATGAGTGGCACATTACATGGCTCATCATGCTTTATTATATTTACACCTTTTAGATTGTTTCCCTATCTGAAGTTAGCTTCAACAGCACTGCAAATATGAAGTTTTGAAGAAAAATAACCCTTTTACTAATTACTTTCCCATTCATAATACATCCTTGTCAAATATGTCCATGCACCTAACCGTATATGAGACAGTTGGCTAGGCACAGATGTTCTGAACACATGCTTTTATTTGTCATGTTCCCATATTACAAGCTATTTCTATATGCATTTTTTCATCCATATGTATCACTATGTTGCTCAAAATCAGGTGATTTTTTTTTTTTACTTCTCAAAAAATACTGCAACCATAAACCCCACCAAACCTGGGGGAAAAAAAAAAAAAGAGGAAAAAATAGACTTTTACCTGGTTACTGAAGAATGACCTTGCAAAAATGACTTTTCTCTGAGGAAAACTATTACTCTGTGATTCCTCAAACCTAGGAATATCTACTCATCTGTCATTTTAAACAGCCATTCTGTAGCATTTTTGTTTAAAATAACTCACACACTTACTACACAGTAGCTCTGCTCAGAAAGATGGCTTTATGGCCCATAGATATTCAGTAGCTCAACTGCAACTGATCTGTCTGATGAATAGGCCTTTTAACTACATTATGATTTTTGGAAGACCATAAGTGGAAGGAAACTAATTGAACTGGCTTTTGAATTGGCTGGGGGGTAGTTGATGTTTGACAGATAATGAAAACAATTTAAATCACCTTTTACAGAAGAATTTCTTTGACTCTGGGAATATCACCATGAATTCACATACTATTCCCTTGGGTGCCAGTGGAAACCACATTTTTAATTGCCAGTGTTACACATATATGAATCATATTGTCAGCAGGATATGTAGCAACTGCACAGAGCCTGCATTGTACTGTAGAAGGAAGCTGTTACATTGGGAATGTCTTTGTGCCCAACTAGGAGAAATAGCTAGACTTTGGAGAAAAAAAAAAAATCATTCATCATTTATCTTAACTAAAACAAAATCTTTTTCAGGTGTTTTGCATAAAATTTGGTGTTCAGTAAGGCAATCAGCTCTTTACATTTCTTGCTATCTAAAATTCATTAATTTTTTGCCCAGAAAATACCATTTTTAAGGTCAATCTCCTGTTCTTTATGTTGGATAAGAATAAATCTTAATCAAAAGCCCAGCTTGAAACGATTAATTCCACTACCAAGTTTGGCAGAATATAAGTCATTTAAAGAAAGATTGACTAAATTGCTGTTGCATGCATCTTTCTTTCTGGGTTTTATGGTGTTCCCAACATCATATTTGAATCCTTTCCTTTCCCTTTTCTTTCATTCCCTTTCTTTCTGCTACCCTTTTCTTTCAGCTAACAATGGTTGCTTTTAAAACGAATCTTAATCATTCACTCTGGTACAATCATACATTTTATTACATTTCTATTGTCCTTCATAATACTTCAGAAATAGTATTTTTGCACAATAACTCCTATTTTGTCTGCTGTATGTAAAATTGGTGGGCAGTCACACGGATGATAACTATCATTCAGGCACAAGTTTTACCTTTGTTGCAATATTTAAGACAGATTTCTCTTTCATCAAAGAAGCTACTACTATGTACTTTTAAAAATATTTTAATCTACAGCACTGGATCCACAAACATAGCCAACAGTGGGAGCTCTTTCATATTTTACTCTTCTACTGCATTTTTAAAATATATTCCGTACATATTCCATAAGTAAAAAAAGGTGGAAGTTGCTCATCACTAGTAAAATTCTTTTCTGCAAGTGGAACTAAATAACTCTGTTTTGGTTTGAGTTTATTTTGGGGTTTTTTTGTACAATAATAAACCAGCTAGTACCTACACAAAGCAAACAAATGAAAACCCCCGAACTTTGAAATATCCAAAAATTTACATTCATCACGATTTGGTTGTTTTTTGATTAGCAGTATGATTCTATCCTGTATTTAATTACATCTATAGATATATCAAATCAGAAAACTTTTTAAATCTAATTTTATTTTCAATTTTCCTTTTTCAGACATTTGATAGTGTACTTTTATCTCTCTATATGCATTGCAATTTGAGGTTCCTGCATTAGATGTTATGATGAGTGTTTTTACACACAGAATTCTCAAAAGCACTGTAGAAGTGGAAGAAAGCAAACATTCAATCCATTCCCTCACCAGTGCCTTTATGGTATGCTCTCCATTTGGCACATTTAAGCAATGTTCAGACTGCACAATCCTTATCTATACCACACACACACACACACAAAAAAAAGTAGACGTAGGCACAACCTGTAAAGATACTTCACTGTGAAGATATTAACAGTGTTTATATCCACTGTTACATATTTCTAACCCAGAAGTGAAACACCAGACAAAATTACACAAACACATACACTTATGCACCTGCCCACAAACTTACCAAAGTTCACTTAGGTCATCCAGAGTGAAGCTGGCTAAAATTCTAAGACTGGTCTTATAGAGGCAGAGTGTCCAATACACTCCTTGAGTGACAGGTAAGACCAGAACAAAATACATGGCTGAAGCATCATACAGGGTATAGATCAGTACCAAGTTAAAGTCGCAAAACCTCTTCCTGGCAAAGGTCTGAAATTTTTGTTTACGCGTCAGTGACAACCAGCAATAATGAAGACCAATGAACTATGAAATAAGGGTTTGTTATAAGGAGTTAAGCAGATGGCATTTTGTTTATAGGTCAGATATAGACATTAGTAAGCATGTAGCCTGAACTGTGCAATTCAGATTAAAACTCTATATTGTAAAACTGGGAACGAAAAATATTCTGCACAATTCACAGAGAAGGAAATGTGTAAACTAAATCCACAATTCAGATGGCGTTGTGTACAAAAAAACAACTCTAAATGTAGTTACTTAAAGCTACACCTGGTTGGGTGACCTGAAGGATTAGTCCTGTGCACTTACTGCAAGACATTGAACTTTGTTTTTCCTGGATCTGACAGAATTACAGTTTGTAGACACCATTCTATCTATTATTCTTTTGACTACTGAAGCATGAATATGTTATTCTTCTAGGAATTAACAGACATTCATCTCTTCCCCAGAAGACTTTAATGAGAGAGACAAACTTCCTCCCCATTCCAAGAAAAATGTTAGTATGCTGAAAATTTTATCATAGTAATATATGACCAAACACCTGCTCTTAATGTCAAGTTTCTTGAGAAAACAATACATGTTAAGTTTGTTCTCAGACTGACAGGTTTCTCTGCTCAGTGCTGACTTAAAGCCATTGGAGTGTCTGTACAAGGACAGATCATCAGAAATTAGGTTGAAACTTTGGCCTTAATAATCCAGAAGGAAATACTACGAGGATATTAACCTAACTCATCATCAAATTACCTGACCCATTAATAAATCATCAGCCTACAAACTGAGATTATAATGGACTGAACTGGAACACGAATGAGTGTGAGAAAATCTCTCTGGGCATCTGCAGACTTAACTCTGGGCATCAGTGTGCTGAATGTTATTCATGACATGCAGCATAGGAAGGAAAACTGCACCAATGCAATTCTCAGGCAAGAATGTCTAATTAGAACTTGTTCAAGGACTGCCTTTGTCATATCACATTTAATAGGGTTTTGCCATTATTAGTAAAAACCCACAGGCATTGTATTGACATAATAAAGTATCAGGACTTGTCTAGACTTACATTAGCTTGACCTGATTCTAGCTGTAATAGCAACTGCCTATTGCTCAGAAATTATTGCCTACACTTGTTTTCACTTTAGTTTAACTTAATGCAGTTTTGTGTTAGAACATCTATTGTTAATTATTAGTAATAACAAGTAGTTATTCTGTTTAGAGTGATCTATGAACTTAGAAAGACAATACAGTGTAGGAGAAATCAGGCTTAAGCAGAAAATCACACTGGTCCTTTCAAGATTGCATCTTTGTGAATCAGATGAAACTAGTTTTAAGAATAATAAGAACATTAAAATAAATATAATTTGGAAGTTAAAACAAGTCAAGACAAAACAAGAAAGTAGACTGTCCTCATGATTCTAACAGTGAGAAAGAAGAAAGCCCCACCATGAATAACATACCCTCCTTGGGGGATACCTCAATATCCAAATTACATGTTGTGACCCCCAAATCCTCCTATGCTTCTCTAAAAGATATAGTTGACTGTAGGACCCAGAGAGACATTGAAAGGTTGAGTGTTACACCAGAGAAAAGGTGTAGATATTCAGAAGTTCACATATATCAATTTTTACTGTTATTAACAAGATTATCTGCAATAATTAGATCATTTGGACTGTAAGTGTAGGTATTACTGTAACTTGACAAATAAGAACTGCTTGCTATATTTTGAGTGAACCATTAGAATATTAGTTACTCTACTAGAGATCATTGGCTCTTCATATTAAGTATGGTCCCTTTTTGTCCTTATGAACATTTTGAGTGTAATAAAAACTATTGAGCAATGCAAACTTAATGAAACTTTTTCTGAAAAAGTATTTTCCCATTTTTTATTTCAGGAAACAAAAGGTACTAGATTGGGTTTGTGTGGCAAGTTGGTTTTTTGGGGGGGTTGTGGATGTGGATGTGGAGGGTGGTTTAGAAGTGTGCCTTCTGTGAAAAGTTGCTGGAAACCTTCCCTATGTTTGATAGAGCCCTCTCTATCAAGTTGTGTGATAGTCCAGTTTAACATCACTACAATGAGAGATTGTGAGAGCAGAAGTCTGTGTTAAAGGGGGTTAAATAAACAGGTCAAAAAGTAGTTGATAGGTTTTTCTCATATATTCAAGAAGGTCTTGACCTCCTGGCTAACTGTGGGTAATTGGTAACAGTAAGACTCTTCCTGTAGGAAAAAAACCCCATAAACTGAAACAAGATAAATATGGAAGCACTGTCCCTATAAAGTTATGCTACTATTACTCTCAGTCAGTGTCAAGGTCAGATCCATAGTCTGAAACTAAAAATAGGGAACGACAGGTGTATCTCCCTAACAGCTTTATGTGAAGATAAGGGATAATTAAATAATAACCATTTCTGGTGATAGCATCACAAATAGGTTAAATATCAGCTTACTTATAATACTCTGTCTCCGTTGTGTTTTCATATATTGTCTCTTTTGAACCGAAAGACTGGCAGTTTTGTTCTTTCCATACTCACCTTCAGATAACTCCAGTGCTTTCAGAGTGGTGTTGCCAGCACTGCCTACCATAATGCACTGCAATGTACCAAGAACTCTTGAAATTTCCTTGTTATTATGTTATTTGTTTTGTTCCTAGCAAAATATGTAGGGAACTTGCAGAATACTCTAACAACATTGATGATTTTCTAATCAATCCAGTACATAACACAAATTCTTGCATATCAGCTCTCCTGTTTTACACCAGCCACAGACATTTCAACTATTGAACAAATACTGTTCCCAAAATATTAGAAGATTTTCTGGAAATGCTTTTTTAGGCATATGCTAAACAGACAAATTTACTTCCCTAGATATTTATCAATTAATTTTTATTAACATTCACTGTAAGAAAAGTCCACTCCTGTGTAATGAGAACTTCAGGAACTACAGAACTCTGAAGACTATTCAAAACACAAGGAACTGTTAATTTTATGTCATAAATAAAAGTGTATAGTTTACTTCAGCTACATGTAAGAACAATTAAGGATTTTTAGATAGACCTTAAAGTGTAAAAATTGACCAAGGGAGGTGGGCCCAGGAGGAATAATTACAATATCAGTAAGAAAAGTTTTCTCTATCATTGGTTGAGAAAATATTAAAAAAGAAGTATTGTACACATTTTAATATCAGAAGAATGGTTAAATGAAACATGATTGTCATTATAACGGAAAACGGACTTGTTAGAGCAAGTCCATAGGAGGCCACGAAGATGCTCAGAGGGCTGGAGCACCTCTGCTATGGGGACAGGCTGAGAGAGTTGGGCTTGTTCAGCCTGGAGAAGAGAAGGCTCCGGGGAGACCTTATAGCACCTTCCAGTACCTGAAGGGGCTACACGGAAGTTGGGAGGGGACTTTTTACAAGGGCCTGTAGTGACAGGACAAGGGGTAACGGGTTTAAACTGAAAGCAGATAGATTTAGATTAGATATCAGGAAGAAGTTCTTCATGGAGAGGGGGGTGAAGCACTGGAACAGGTTGCCCAGAGAAGCTGTGGATGCCCCATCCCTGGAAGTGTTCAAGGCCAGGCTGGATGAGGCTTTGAGCAACCTGGTCTAGTGGAAGGTGTCCCTGCCCATGGCAACGGGTTGGGAACTAGATGATCTTTAAGGTCCCTGCCAACCCAAACTATTCTGTGATTCTGTGATTTGGCTCACTAAAAACATATATATTTTAACATTGTTTAAAAATTCACTATTTCAGCACATTTACTAATTCAGTGTCTGTGTTCTTTGTTTTAAGCCGTTTTGTTATATTCTCATAAATTACTGATGAATCTTCCTGTTTTGTATTTCTTTAGGTCATTCCATAATGTATACAGTCACCTTAGAGAAATATTTTCTTGGACATTCCAGAAAAGCCTTCTCTGTTCAAAAACTTTTAAAAGTACTCAGCTGAGGAGGGCAACTTAACACAAAAGAAAGTGAAGGTACTTGACAACTATGTAGAACTGAAGATGTACCTGCTAATATTTTTTACGAATGTAAGGTGGTTACACAAATGAAGCCATAATAGCTGCTGAGGCAACTGAAGTGGTTTAGCCTGATGAAAAAGAGGCTCAGGGGAGACCTTATTTTTCTCTACAACTACCTGAAAGGAGGTTGCAGAGAGTTCGGTGTTGGTCTCTTCTCCCAAGTAACAAGTGGTAGGATAAGAAGAAATTGCCTCAAGTTGTGCTGGGGGGAGGTTTAGATTGGGTATTAGGAAAAACTGAAATGCAAAAGGGTGTCAAGCTTTGGAACAGGCTGCTCAGGGAAGTGATTGATGTATTTAGGAGATGGTTAGATGTGCTTAGAGACATGGTTTAGTGGTGGACTTGGCAGTGTTAGTTAATGGTTAGACTTAACCTTAAAGGACTTTTCCAAGCTAAATTGTTCTATGATTACATATGTGCATTTCTAATGAGAAGACAGCAAAGGGACCTGTACCAACTTGCTGGAGTTTTATTCAAGTGAAAGATGCCCTTTCTTCCTGTCTGTATTGCATTGTCTTATCCCAGCAAACAAGACTACATGCATATTAGTGTATCCTTTCACTTTTTTTCCAGATATTCTACGTTGTGTGTAGTACATAGTTGTCTCCCACCTTTGTTATTGCTAAATCCTCCTCTTCCAGTGTCTTTTATGTTGATGTTGGCTTTTAAATTCTTCATTCTCCAAAATCATAGAAGTAAAAGTTCCAATTTATTTCTTGGAATTTTTCAGCCTTTTAGCTGATACATTTTTTCCAAAGGAATTTGTTTGAATTTGTACCTTTCCTCAATGTCCATATGCAGGCAGAACCAGAAAAAGAATAATTTCCATTTTGAAAATATTGATTTTAAGATACATTATCCCAGTTCAGAAAAGAAACATTGCAAATATACCCATATTCCATGAAAAAATATAAAAGAGGATTAGCTAAAAATAGCCTACAACTCATTTTCAAAATGACAGCCCCAGGGATGGATCTGAGAGAGATTTAAACATGCATTTCTCAAATGTCAAATTCCTCAACTCTTGACTGATCTGGGGATTATCATTGTTTACTTCTTTCTTCTTTTTAAAAACAAACAAACAAACCCTATAATACAGGGTGTTTGTTCCAACAAATTATTTTTTAAGGCTAAATCCAAAATCAACTGACTTAATAGTAAGTAACCAGGTGAGTTAATTGGAAGATTCCATAAATTACTTTAATGGGTTTTAACTTAGGTTCTTATGAGAGAAGACACTATACTGGTATGTATTTTCTAACTGCACTTGGTATAACACAGCTCTGATCCTGACTGAGAATGCTGCATGCTCCAGCAGTGTAAGAAATGAATAGCAATAACAATGCAACTACAGTCAGGGTACAAAAAAAAAAGTTTAAGTATAAAAACTAGGTGTAAAGGTACTAGAACTGAAAGATTTATGTGATGTCAACTAGCAGAAAGTCTCCACAGTAGTTAAAGATCTTTTTAAAATTCCAATCATAATTACATTAATAAGATTATATAAAGGAATTCTGATTATTTTCCATATGAATGATTCTGAGTTCCATGATTCAGTCTCAATGTTTTTGGACTATTCTCTATTCTGAACCAGCTTTCATTGTGTGCTTGGTTGCAAGAAACTCAAATTCAATGTATTTTTATTAGTAGCAAGAAAAAACATTAGTCCAACTTTGGAAAAGTTGCCTAGAGCTAAGCATATATAAAAGCCTTGGTAAAACTCAAAATTTGTAAGGCCAAGCACAATCTGTATTTTGGCTTAAAGCAAACTGGTTCCTAAATAAATTAAATATGTAACCTGTGTACTCATTCTGAGGAGGCCAAGCCCAGGACTGTTCTCTTCTCATTATGCACATATCACCTCCAAAGTTATTCTGCCTCTTGAGTTAGTTATTCTAGCTATCAAGTTTTAGTGTCGAAAGAGGCATATACGTTGCTGACTCTCAGGAGGACATTAGTCAATTCCATGTTGTCACAGATGTTTCTTCTTTACTAAAATTGCACCCAAGTTATCTGAACGTAGTTTCAAATATTGCTGGCAGATCACTTATTAAATTAGTTTATTACTTTTCGTGCTGATAGATATTTCATCTTTTTTCTTTGTTTTATCGTGTCATTTTCTGGGATGTTGAATTTTTTTTTTTTTTAATATTCTGTTTATGTGACATCCATCACCTGAGACCTTATCATAAACCCATGAAATTACAGAAACATTATTAGGAAAGGTACCTTTGAAGTTCTATAATCCAAATTGCCTCTCAAAGTGAAACTATCACTAACACAACCTCAGGTTAGCCCTGACTTTCTCTGACTTGAGCCAGTGCTGCACTACTGTCCCTTCTGAGAGTAATCCAGTTCATAGCAGCCTACCCAAGCATTCTCCATGGATGTGATACCAAAGTCTCATAATAATACAAACAGCTAAATACATACTTAAGTCATATCAAAGTAACTTTAGAGAAGATGAAGATAGGACTTTCCTTCACACAGCTGTGGCACTAACATTCTGGCACTATGCATGGACTATTATAAGTAAACATATAGTATGACCTAGAAAGATTTAAACTTCCTGTCCATTTTTTTTTTTTGTCATGGGAAGTATCTAGCATGTATAGCACAAAATACATGATCACAGGTGATCAAGGCTTCTTCACTCTGGTGTGGGATAAATTTATTTAAGTCTCAAGAGTTCGTCATTGTTAACTGACATATAATTATCTGCCATGTGACTGGCATATGAGATTTAAATACTTGTCTATCTGTATAAACACACTTGACTTCTATGCAACAGCAAGTTTAAAAAACAGCATAAAGTGTAAAAATTCAGCAGTCCACTATGAACTAATATTTTTAATACTTTGTTGTTTTATGTGACTAGTGACTGTTCAGTCTTTGGTGGTATGGAAATGATGAGGTGACAGAAGAATCACTACAACAGCTTTGTAAGGTGTGCACTCATTTTTGCAAGACAGGCTTACTCATTGCCTTCTGAGATTTACTTCATCATAATACATTTTGAAAGGTCTTATAAAGCATTTTATAGTCTTGCTGAATCTTACCTTTGTTATAAAAAAAGCCAGGGCACCCAGAAGGTCTAAGTGATCTTCTCACTATCCTCCTTCATAAAAGGTATTCTTCAACAATACTACTACTAAGTAACTAAAAAAATAAAAAATAGAACATATGACACAGTATCTCACCACCCGTGGACCAACACAACCAGATTCAAAAAAAACAAGCAAAATTTGAGTGGAGGGAAATAATAACCACCAGAGCCCCAGAGCCCAAGAGCAGGAAGAAAGAAAAACCACCAACCCTCCACCCCGCTAACAAAACAAGATAATTCTCTGCTAAGAACCAGACCAAGAAGTAACGGAAGAAGCTATCAGCAGCTTTCAGCTAGCCCAAAAACCTAAACAAATCCACTCCCCCAGGGCCGCTTTCGTGCCTTCCAAACTGCACGTGCAGCCAGCCTGATCACTGAGCCTGACATACCATGGAACGAAACAAAACCCCTCGGCAGCTGTGAGCCAGACAGTTCTCTGTAGGAGTAGAGCTCATTCCTGCCTGAAACCAGCACATTCACCTAATGCTAGGGACAGAACACACTTCCTTCACCCTAATATTATTTAGATTTCTTTGGAAAATTGTACCAGGTTGTTCAGTTCCAATAAATTGGAATGGAGTGCTTTAACACATTCTAGTTACTCTTGGGTCCACTTCTGACACAGGCTCAAGGAAATTAACAATAAACCAGAGCTTATTTATGCAACCCGCATTTGCGCAGTATAGTTACAAAGATTATAAAGTTCAAAGAGAACAAATACCATCTCTGATAACTGTCAGATCACCTTTCTCAGGTGGGCTTGCTATCACACTACCATTCACGATTGACGAAAGACTGGATACTGATTAAGGGAGTTACCTCCCAGTAAGTTCCTACATAAGACATACAATGTGAGTTTATCTTCACAGAATACAATGGAATTTTTGAGGCATCAGCAACCTCCTCACCCGAACCTTCTTGTCATTGTTTCCCATTCAGACATAAACCTATTTGCAAGAGGGTCTTCTAAGATTGCATAACAGAATCTTTGGAATAGAATAGACTATTTCAGTTAGAAGGGACCTACATCATCTAGTCCAATTGTCTGAGCATTTCAGGGCTGACCAAGTTAAAGCATGTCACTAAAGGCGTTGTCCAAATGCCTATTAAACACTGACATCAACCACTTCTCTAGGAAGCCTGTTCCATTGTATGAACATCCTCTCATGATCTCACTATTTTCCCAAAGACTTGCTTCTTGACTTTGTCTAACTTCTAGAAATTTTACTACTTAGGTTTCATTAGACAAAATCAACTTCTACCTTATTCAGGCAGGAAACACAACTTCTTAGAAACTGTTAAGTAACCACAATAACTTTAATAACCTTCTGCAAGAAATCCTTGCTTTTAGAGCACTATCATAACTGTAACAGAGACAGAGTAGCACACCATGATTTGACCCTAAACCCTTTGTTGGAAATGTGGAAATATGTCCTGTTTGGAAAAAACATGTTATGAGTACCTGATATAGGTGGTAGGCTAAGGTCTGATGACTCAAAAATACTGTTACAGGAGGAAGACAGCAATTGTCAAAGTAAGAAAATATGTAAACCTGGAGAAAATATACAAGAGAAAAAAAGCAAGTTAATGAGGAAATTGCAATCAGTCTTCTCATCATCAACCAGAAATAATTAACACAGCATGCTACCATTCAGCTGTTGATTAAAGGTATTTGCTTAATATATTTGAAATAATTATGCTCGTTCATAAGGCTCCACCAGAACTTTTATTAGGAACTATGTCTCTCTGGGTTTTGTATCTTTAAAATTTGTTCAGGGATGCATACAAAATTTCATTAGTTTAAATTATAACACTTATAGTCAGATTTGATGAAAGTCATGTATGTATGTACTGTGGTATGCTTAAAAAAACTCAAAGCCCTTCTCTTGCATCCTTTGCACATTCTTAATCCCCAGTGAAGCAAAAAGAAATTACAGAAGCACAAGAGAATGCAAGAGTGCTCAGAAAAGACACATGGGAATTCTATATACAGTATATAATGTATCTAATGGCCTCTACATACAATTATAATTTATTAATTAAGGATTATGAAATGATTTTCTATTGTACTTGAAGATGTTAGCTTTTGATTTATAAAATTTAAAGGACAGTGTTGGCACCAACGTTTTGCACTGAAACATGATTAACTTCTCTATGCAAAGTTTCATTCTTCATGAAGACGCTTAAAATTCTCTAGGATTTACTTTAATCCCCAGTGCTGACATTTGGTAATATTCTATTTCATGCTGTAAAGGCTATTAAGATCTTCCTGGATTGTTTTCAGAAGGGGTAGACATTTTTAATTTGAGTTTGTTATTGTAGTAACAACGTGCTGAGCACATAACTCTACCAAAAAAATGTTTTGCACTTGCAGTTGGGAGAATTCATATGAAGAGATAATCTGTTAGAATTCCCAAACACTGAGTACAAGCCATGAATAAGATTTTAATTGACTTTCTAAGATATTGGAAAGAAAAACAAATGAAGAAACAAACAAAACTCCACACTTAAAAGCTTAACTCTCCATTATTCCTCTTAATGCCTCTAATTCTTAATGGGACCATTAGTTTTCCTCCATTACTGATGATATCAACACCTAATGCTCAGTCAATGTTACAGTAATATTGTTCAATAGGAATGCATGTTCACAACTCTTAACTCAACTTTGGTGTCAAGTATTTATCATATTACATTGTAGGTAATATGTATAATGATGACCTTGTAGTCTTATTCTGGCTGCAGTGCAACAGTTACAGGCTTTTCAGCTGCCTCTTGTCTGGAACAACTACAGGCAGACTATATCTGTATAGCTCCAGGACTATGGGCTGTAACAGCTATATAACATATGGGATATACATCACATGGGATGAGGATTTAAACATATCTTCATATCAGTTGAATCAATTATCCTGTCATCATAGCTTAAGATCTTCAAACGTCTTTATGCTTAGTCATCTGATCCTCCTTCTTAGGATCTATCCTTCTCTAAATTCTTTGTAAACTTCTAATAATTTAAGTGGTATATTAACCTCTTACAACAAGTATTACATTACCTAAATTCTTTTATTTTTTGGGTTGTTTTGCAGTTTATAATTCAAATCAAGATGAAGCTTGGACACTTGAACTCATGGCCACAGACACCTCCCTTTCTGATCTCTGAGACATTGTTTGAGTACCAACCCAATGGAAAATAGTATCCACATCCACTCCATTCTAAAGTTACATAGCCCTTACAGTCATCTGAACCACAGTATCACAGATTTTGGATTGAAGTCCTAAATACTTCGCTTACTGACACTCAGAAGTGGTTTTTTAGTAATTGGTCCTGACTTACTACTTCAATAATCAAGTACTGATTGTATTACTAAAAAGGCAGACTAATAATCCAGAGAGGTAGAAAACAGAAAATTGACATGATGGTCTTCTACTATGTGACATCTCTGTGATAACATATCCAAAGTGTACTATCCAACAGCTATTCCCTATTCTAAGGAACAGGCTGCTTTACTTCTATGTGAAATGTGAAGTTTCTATGTGTCTGGTGAAGTTTCAAAAGACGATTTAAATTTAACAGGAACGAATGATGAATTGCTTTAAATTAGAAGAATCTTCTCTGCTATTGCACAGACATGATCATAGTGTTACTCTAACATGCACATTCCCTTGGGTCTAGCTAAGCTCTCTGCTCCTCCAAAGCCAAAACAAAAGAAGCAGCTGAAATTGTTTCATCAAGTTACCTACTGTATCCGTATCTGCAGCATTTTATACCTACCTAACAAACAAGCTATATGCTAGTTTCACGCCTATACGTTCCCAGAGAATCCTTTTGCAGCCTTTGAAGGCTCTCATGTGTGATGATTGAAAAGATAATTATCTTCTTTAAATGGGAGTTAGGTCCTGACATTCATGCTGCTCTGAGGATGCACTGTATTGTTTAGTCAGGATCTCATGCAAAAATTCTTCTCACTCTCACTCATTCTTGAGCCTTTTTTTTTTCTATAGCTAACTTCTCATAAGAGCTATGCCCCTTCTGCTCATTGATATTTTTGTGGAGTCTATTCAGGTAGCATATATAATGTTATTGATAAAAAATAGGTATTTCTTTTTAAGAATCTATAATATTGCAATCTTTCTTAATGTGGATTACTCCAATTCCACCATTTCTTGAACTATAAGACTAGCTATACAAGTCAATATGGTGAGAAATCCTTTGGTCTTCATTTTTTTCTTCATGTAGCCTCATAGGGATTCCTTAGTAAGCTTGCTAAATTACAATTATTCATGCCTTTTCCCACCTAGAATGTGCTGAGGAATTTTTGTTTTATTCATTCAAGTCTTGTCCATAAATATGTCACATATGAACTTGCAAAATTAGATTAATTGTAAGTGAAGAAAGAACACATTTGAAAACATATTGTAATGTTCTGATTTCACTCTGGTTCATCTATACTACATCATAACTTAGAGAGTCAAGCTATCACATTTTCCAGTAGCTCAGCATGAGTTTCTCAGATAAGAGAAAAAGAGCATACATGTGACTTCTGCCAAACTACTCATGTTTATATGATAAGTAGGGTTACAGGAATAGTCAATCAGTAAAACTTTGCCATTCCTATTTAAATTAAAATGTCAAGTCCAAGATGTAAAAGGTCTGTTAGAGTTTTCTAATAGGCAGACCTGTCACCTTTCTGATACTATTACAATATATATGCCAGTTTAAACAGATATTTATTTATATGCCAGTTTAAACAGACTCCAAACCTAAGCTTACAATATATATGCCAGTTTAAACATATTTTGTAGACTCCAAACCTAAGTTCTAAGGTGACAAGATTTGCCATAATGTAAGTGAAGATTTGTCATTTTTTTTATTGTTGATAATGTATGCCATTGTCACACCTGTCTCATATTCTAAAATGATAGTGGATATTTTGCCAGAAATGAAGGTAGGAAATGGAAAATGAGGACACTGCCAAACGTGTACAAGGCAGGCTGCAGTCTGCTGACCATCGTTTCCACACATTCAAAACAAATTCCAGAAACAGAGAATTGAGAAATATCTGCAATTCTTAGCCTTTGTTCATCCATGGCACTAGAAACAGGGTAGATGTCCAAATAGCTTTAAATGTATATAACCCATGATTTACTGTTTCAACTTTATTCTCTGTTTCCAAAAGGAAAATATTTTAACAGCAGATGTACCTAGGAGTGCCTGTCACAAAACCCAGATGCTTTTTATGTTTAAAGATATGCAGCCACCTAAGTTTTCATCAGTAAAAAAAAGTAATTGAGCATGTTATTGAATGTGCTCAGATGGACATTGTTGTGGAGAGCTTTGCGTTTAACCTTCTCAGACCTATTTCTAGCTGCCCCCACTAGCAGCTTGTCCGGGCTGCTATGCATACAAAGATTATGTGTTTATATATTAATAAATTCACCTGTTGTCATGGTTTAACCCCAGACAGCAACTAAAGACCACACAACTGCTCACTCATTCCCCCCCTAGTAGGTTGGGGAAGAGAATCAGAAAGGTAAGAGTGAGAAAATTCGTGGGTTGAGATAAAGACAGTTTATTAGGTAAAGAAAAAGCCACGCACACAAGCAAAACAAAATAAAGGAATTCATTCAATGCTTCCCATCAGCAGGCAGGTGTTTAGCCACCACACGTAACAGTTACTAGGGAAGAAATAATGGTGTAACTCTGAATATCCTCCCCTTCCTTCTTATCCAGCTGTATATGCTGAGCATGATGTCATATGGTATGGAATATCCCTTTGGTCAGCTGGGGTCAGCTGTCCTGGCTGTGTCCCCTCCCAGTTTCTTGTACACCCGCAGCCCACTCACTGTTGGGGTGGTGTGAGAAGCAGAAAAGGCCTTGACACTGCACAAGCACTGCTCAGCAGTAACTAACACATCCCTGTGTTATCAACACTGTTGTCAGCACAAATACAAAACATAGCTGCTATGAAGGAAGTTAACTCTATCTATCACACCCAAATTCAGCACAACTGTATCTACTTTCTCAAACATGTTCTATCTTTAATGTCCAAGTGGTCCTGAGAACAGAAACAGGTTTTCGGGACTTGTCACTCCTTGAAAGCTGTGGAATGATGCCTGTTCTTGCTCACACCTTCTGAATGTCAGGAATGAAAAGTTCTCAGGTTCACAGAGACAAATTTTAAAGGGAGGTTCAGCCTACCCTACATGCCAGAGTAAAGGGCACATTTCTAAGAAGGAAAGTCAGCTTCCTTCATTTATTTGACAAGTTTTTGGTTACTCCAGCATTCAAAGAAAGATAGATAGCATCATCGCAACATACTGAGAGAAGTGTCTAGGTGGTCTAACCTCTCCTAGCCAAAGAGGTAATTTAGAAGCATTTGAGCTCCACGTATAAGAGAGAAACAGTTTTATTCATACTCTATCTTCGCTATTTCCAATAAATTGTCTTAGACTTTCCACAGCTTTGATAAGCTGTGCTGAATTTCACTCTCTATGGTGAATTTTAGTCATAAGTGCCTCAGGTTCTTTATGAATTGTATAGGAAGCGTACAGGTATAAGATACAAGTTCTAGACCATAGACCAAGAAACCGTACACAACTTGTTCTGATATGAAATAGTAAATATACTTGTAACATCCTTGAACATGCTGAATAATTAATTCTTATTTTGTTGTATTGTTATTAATGTGGAAATTTCCAACATTTAAAAAAAACTCACATACAATGAGTTCTTAAGTTAATTATGTTCCTCAAAGTTTTTTAATAACAATTACAACTCTGTAAAAGTTACTATGAGAGTATTAGTATTTTATGTTGCATAGAAGGATAGTACATTTTTATGTCGTTTCCATAACAACCAGAATATAAGGTAATCTTCAATAAATTGCATTTTACTGCAATCTGCATTATGGATGCCTAACATTGTGCCAAGAATAGATTCAAGGGAAGCACTTTCATATCTTATTATTTTACCTACTAAATGAACTGTACAGTCATTAAGAGGTGTTATTTCTGGTAAATGGCAGGTCTGAGAAATAAATAACTGTCTACTTACTTAAGCAGGCATCTAAGTTGCTTTCAGGAAATGTAAATATCTAAATATTTGCCATCAGGTGAACTCAGACTGCCATCGTGTTGGCAGGGCAGAGCATCATGGGCATATAGTAAGCAAATTTTAACTTGTAACTGGCTTTGTTTAGTGCTTTGGAATTTATTTTTTAAAAAACTCTCAGTCATTTTGTTTCTGTGTGGTTTTTAACAACTCTTTTGAAAAAAACTGTCTCATAGTACAGTGTTTATTGGATACTGGAACACCTATTACTTGTATTTATTTGATAGAAAATGGTATGTGTCTTGACTTCAGGTGAAATCAATTGTTTGTAGTCATCTATTCACTAGCTGGTTGTTTTTTATTAAAGCATCTTGTTTTTTCTACAAATGAAAGAAATATTCTTTTGAGTTTGGTTTTGGGTTTTGTTTTAATGTATATTGCAGTATCTCTTAAATCTGTGTCTATTTTTTTCATCCCCATACTCATTCTTCTTTTTATTACATTCTTACAATTGAGTTGGTCTTTGAACCTGTATAAATGCTTTTCATTTTCTAAACTGAAGACAAATCTTTACCTCTGTGCTGTAATGATTTTCTTTAAACAAAAATTACCAACATTAAGAAATGTTTTGCAAGGTACTTTCATCATGTTTATGAATGTAAAGGAAGTAATTGTATTACCTTCAGATTGACACCTCCACTCATATTGTCTATAATGGGCTTTCAGCAGTAAGATTCACAATGAGGCCAGCCGTGGAGCTACTGTTAACTCTACCAGCATAAGTTCAGTTTGACATTACTATCTGGACTCTAGCAGGCACACAACATTACTGAAGACTTTTATAAGTGTCAAAATTGTTACTCCACATTTTTAGTCTGACATAAACTAAAAAGTCACAGTTGTGCATAGCTGTCACTATACTAGAGCTGATAAGGTTTTAACTTTTGCTATTGATCAATACTATCTTATTTACATATATGAAAATTCATAGCAAAAGCAGAATGATAGTGATTGCTATGTAAGACCTTCTTAATGTGTTGGATCCAGCCTTTCCTGGACACATGATATCATTCATAGAAAAGGCAGTTGATTTACCAACTTTTTACCTGGGTGCAGCAGGAAAGGGAACCTCCCTTCTTTCACTGTTTCTCAAAATGATTGTTCCAAGAAAAAGGGACAGTTCCAAAATATCTTTTCATCATGGATTTCCTAGTAGGATGAAAAAGAAAAATATTTAAAAATAAACTTCCTTTTCTCATGTTACCAAAAAAACCCTCCACATTTCTGGTGGGGCAAATGAAAGCATAAGGGACATATTTAAGATAGTAACAATTTTTGAAGTAATACCACTATAATAGTTCTGCAATGACCATGAGGAAAGAGTTAAAAATAGAAACATAGGAAAGCAAATATTTTTTCCAATTAGTGCTTTCTCTACACGACAGACGAATAAATAAAGACGGTTCCATTTATTTAATGTTTTCATCACTGGCTCTCAAAGCATTTTACAAAACCAAGTTGATTCATCAACCTGCCACCTTTGGGTTCGATGCTGACTTACATACATTAGCACAATCCCACTTTACAGCCAAAGGCAATCTCCACACTGGTAGTTGTATGGGATAGAAACTGCATTTATTCAGTTAAGTATTCATGACGAAAGAGTAATTTTAATAGGAAATATCCATACAAATAAGCAAAAGAACAAATAATTAGGGCTACATTATTGTCAATAGTGCACATTATCCAATCATGCAGCAGCCTCATGATATGATAGAGGAGCCCAGTTAGACTACAGTGATAGTGTACAGCAAAGCTATGACATGCACTGGTGGTTACCTGGACAGTTCTTCCTCTGGTGCTATGCCGGCCATGCTGGGAAGGAAGTCTACATAGTGTGGGTAACATTAGGACCATACTGTGGCTATTTGGCACATTGTTCAAGCACTAAAATTTAAAGAGTTTAAAAGCTAACAAATATGACTGAAATGCCCACTCCTCCCTTGCTCTTCATCTAATCAGAATGTTAATTTTAGAAGACTAGCTTATGTTGTTATCAGCTTGAAAAAAATCTGTCTTCATGTGAAGAAGATTGTATTAATGGCGTAGATGAGTGCTAGCCCTGGAGCAAGCATTATCTCCCTGATAACAACATCAATAATCAACCCTAAAGAAGAAAAAGAAACCTGCAGCGGTAGGGTGGAGAACTCAAGAGAAGGCAATGGTGGGTGAGTGCCTGCTACTGCTGATCTCATTTGCAACTCTGATATTAAGAAGCAGATCAGAACTATGAATAATTAATGTATCAAATTAATCTCAAAGGGCAATCATTTAGATTTTTTTCAACTCATGAAAATAAGAGAAATAATATTGTCATGGAATATCCCATTAAGACAAATGAGGTCCAAAATACTACAGGAGAACTATGAGGTGTACAAGAGGATGTATAAGATTTTCTTTCCAGTTTCAACTATTACAGGTAACTCACCTTTAGATTCACTGCATTCATTACATTAAAGGCAAAGATAAAAATCTTTGACTGTGGCCTGTTGGCATGGAGGCTCATCAACGTAGCCTTGATTAATAAGAATATTTTCTACTCAAAAGTCCTCTTACAGACATCAGTTTACTAAAGGGGCAGGTTTTGTAACTCCTTGGGAAGTCATGAGCAGTCATATTGCATCAATGAGACTACTTTTGGTAGTGCAAAACAGCGAAGGACAAGCCACCACCCTGTCACTCCATACATCTAAGTACAACTCATATGAGTAAGGACTTTTACGGTTCATTAGAATTGCATGCTAATATAATTATTGGAGTTCAATATTTTAGTTGGGCATTTCTTCCATCTGCACCTAAATACTGCCTGAAGTAGTGTGCTTTTCCTCAATACAGGTCAACATGCTGCAACCATAAGAATAATCAAGCTATATCAAATATTTTAATTTTAACATTGTTATAGCAAAAATCACATATTTTTGAATCTTTAAATATTGATGAAATTAAGCTTATTATTATATGTCTTACTCCTGATTTTTACTTTCCAAAAATAAATATTGTATTTAACGATTTAATTACCGAAGTAATTTTTCTTGCCTCTACAAATCCCCCACATTATTGAACCAATAATCTCATTTTTATTATTATTTTCTGGGTATTTATCTAAGCAGGGAAGCTTTTAAAAATATTTCATATGAAAGGATTTTGCCTTGGTGTTTATCTTTTTGTTTTGGTTTGGTTTTTTTCGGGTTTTTTTTTTTTTCCTAAGTTATAGGTTTTATAGAATAAAGCAAGGAGGTACAATATAGAGATCATGTTTGGCAGATAATAATGAATAAAAACTGACTAATTCTGATATAATCCAAATTACTAGAAACCTGCAGATAGAAGCACAAAGGTACTACTTCTGAACTCAGGCTGTTATTGACTGTCTCACACCAAGATTTCAGCCATGGGTCCTGTAGACCAGGTACAGGAGCATGATTATATGAACTATCAAATCTATGTAAATTTGAGAGGTTTTCATAATAACATAGCATAGTGCCTACAGGTCCTTTTGATTTTTAATTGCTGTTTGTATCCTATAGACTGTCTTTGTAAAGCTTATAAAGACTCCAGCTGAGATGAGACTAAATTCAAATTCTACCCTCTTATCTACCCTCTTTTATTAACACAGATCTTACTGATTTAAGTAGGGACAGCACTTGTGCACATGTGTGAATGTCTGTGTGGATTAATATGAATGAACAAAATTTTTTATTACAGGATTTCACTGTATTTTTCCCTCGGGATATTTTTCAATGGGCTCTACTGACATTAAGGGAACTTTGACCTCTGTAGTCATTACATCTAATAAGAAAACAGCAGAGACATTCATTGATTCACATCTCAGAGGGGTACAGTCTCAGTTTTCATGCTGTTGCTGCTGCAGTGCACTTCTATGGGAATGCTTTTAGGAGTGCTATCAGTAGAACTTAATAATCATTCTGAACTGTCATGTTCACTAAAGCTACAGAAAGCTTGACCTTTAATCAAGAAGAAGGAGCATCACAAAACATTACTTTAGTGTAGAGATAATGTGCAATTCACCGTACTGCGTATTACAGCTTCAGTTCTTTGATGATTATGAAACTTGTTTTTCACTCAGTTACCTCCTGAGTAAATTTTCTATTTTTAGTTACTGACATATTACTATCGTATTTACAAAGCAAGAAAATGAGGTACACCTACCAAAATTTTGAATTTAAGGAATCATTAAAAATATGTCTGTCTATGGAGGGGAATTTTTCAAGTATACAGTTTTAGCCCTCTTATCAGACTAACAGATACCTCTTGCCTTTTCCATATTGATCATCTAATCTGGACGGTCTAGTCATCTTTTAATCTTCCAGACCCTGTCCTCATTTTATGTTCATTCTCAGCTATAACGCATGTATCTTAACACTCAGAATTCTCCAATACCATTTATAACCATGATAATTTTTAGTTATGAAATGTATCATACTTCTAGATACATGAGAAAAACTTGGGTGACAGGTAGGGCAAGAGACAGTTTGCCAAGAGAGTTTGAAATACTCTTGGTCTCTCTTATCAAATATTGTTCTCCATTTCTTTTTCTGTGACTGAGTAGTTCTGATCCTGCTTTTTCACACTCACTGATGACTACATGCATGTACACCTAGCAAAGTAACAGCCATGGACAAAAATGGTAAGTGTTGATAAACAAGAGACACTCTGTCTGTTTGGCGTTTGGACTGGTTTCATGTCACCCATGAGAATAACCCAATAAAGTTTTTCTGCATATATCCAATAAGCTGTGCTCAATTCAAGCTATTAAATATATAAATTATGCAGTTGCATGAAAAAGGATCTATTATTGAGATTAGTTTAGTGTTATTATACTTTCTTTGGAGTTTATTCAACATTACATGTAAAAATTGCATGATGCTGTGCAGGGTCTGAACTTACTGCTGGGGAGTAGAGGAGGGGACTGCTCGGCTTAAGGGGGCAGCAAAGCAGGAGCCACAAGGGGAGTGAGGGGCTGGCAGGTCACCGTCCCACCATGTCCAACAAGGGAAGCAGAGCAGGACCAGTGGTGGTGATGGTGGCCAGAGGCTCAGATGAGGACAAGGGATAGCCAAATGGGTCAGTAGAGATGCATCATACCTGAAAGCCTAGCCCACAAGGTGAGGTTACAGTCAGCAAATACAAGGAGAGGCACGACCTAATTGCATTGAAGGTCCAGTCTTTCACCTCAGTCCTTTCTTGGACTTTGGCACAGATCTGCTGTGCCTGACCTGCCTAGCTCATCCCTCAGCTTCTCACTCACCATCCTCTTTGAAAAGGAGCCCATATCTGCTACTGCCTGACACAGATTTTATTTCAGAAAGTATTTTATGTTGGTTTTATGCATTATATAGTACTACTCTTCCAAAGGATCAACATCCAAAAAAGAGGACTAGGACACTCAGCCTGGGAGCAGAAAGAAGTCAGGTTTATCTCCTTACATGTGACCTCACACCAGGTGATAATCATACTTAGTTTTGCAGAAGTTCTCTCCATCTGTCTTCTGCCTAATGAATCTTTAATCACCTTTCTGAGAATCACTGAATGTTTAATTTAATTTTAGTATACACTTTTCACCTGCAACTGCTGAAAGTTTAATACAGAAATAGTCCTCCTAACAGAAAGTGCAACTCATGAATCCTATTGTCTCTGGAGTCCTCAAGGTGAGTGCTTCAACCTCAAGGTAACCCCATGATAGGAACATTTTGTGGGCTGCTGGATGGTACAAGTTTGACTTTCCTCAGGAAGTGAAGGGAATTAAAACCATATAAATCAATTCCTGAGTGAGTGCTCTAACCTAGCCTATTACATGCAATGTACTTGCTATCACCACTTCCGTACATGTTTTAAAAGAATGTCTTGTCCACAATTGCACTTTGGGAAAAAGCTAAGTCTGCCCTCTACCCTGAGAGTGCTTTAAAAGAACCTAAGAGTTTTCCTGGTAGAGATAAACCAAGTTTTTGTTATTGTACAGGCAAATGCAATAGTTCTCAGTACAGTGCATCTTGGAGAAATGTGAAGCACAGTAAAAGATTTTTAGGGACAAGGAAAGAGCATAACCCATGGAAATGAAGATCTGAAGGAACAGTGTCTGTCTCAGTTCCTTTTTGATTTTTCCTCGGGATTGCTGATGATTCCTATGACTGATGTTGTTTTTCTTTCCTCTGCCCCATGCCGCTGTTAAAAACGGAAGAATACCACATGTAATAACCAGGGTCTTGTCTATGCAGTGTTTCCTACCCTAAACGGTTAATAGCAGATATTATCCAATCAAATGTGGTGCCCATGACACATGAGAAAAGCTACTGAATTATGTTGTTATGGGAAGGAAAGAAGCTTTAAACTGATTGATCCAATCCTACTGTGAATGTTGTAAGTCCTTCTAGTGTAAATCCATACACTAGAAATGATAGGCACTTTCTTCAAAAGCAGTACTGCTTAACACACCTATTTTTTTTTAACTTTTACAGTATATGCAGTAGATTTGTTTTGAAGGCTTTCCTTGAAGGGGGTAAGAAAGGCTTGAATAGCTGATGGCCCAGCACTGGTCTTTGGGCAACATTACAAAGAAATGAGAAAATGCCCAACTTTCAGGCAGCTTGATATTTCTTCTATCTTAGCTCTTTCTCTTAGATGGTATCAAATAGGAATGAAGAATACAGCTCTCTTACCATCCATATTAACACTTAAGATGATGATAAAGCATAGTTTCCACAATCTTATCAGTTAAGACCATCAAGGAAACAGCATAGTTTGTTATTTAGGATTAGTTACTCTGATTAGAAAATATTTTTTTAATGAAGATGTGTTCATTAAATTAAACTGCGTTTTAAGTCCACAAAGAAAAATGTTTTTTCCCAGCCCCTGTTCTAGTTTTCAAAAACAATGAAAGACATAAACAAACAACCTGGTGTCACTTGTCTCCTGCTCTATTTTGGTGTATGAATTTCTTCTTCTCTTTCTCCACTTTAAGTATTACACCAATTTATGATCTCATTTCAGTTTTATTTCTTCCAGCTGCACTTAAAGAAAGTTTTTCAATTCAGTACTTTCATTTATTGATATATTCATCCTCTTTCCCGCAATACTTCATTTTAAAAGGACAATATAGTGTAATTCTCCTCTTAATATTCTGTAGAAAATAAACCTGCAAAATTAAAAAAAAAAATAAGTATAGGTAACACTAGGTTATTGCAAACTTGTCTTTATTGGATTTTAGAAATACTTAAAATTGTATTTCTAAACATGATGCTGAGAATAATATCTCATGTTCTGTTTGCTATTAATGAAATGTACATTTTCATTAACTTATACTTTATCTTTTGTTCAATGACAGTCATTCTTTAATGATGATGTAAGGATGAAGAAAAGCTATATATTGTACTGTGGCATTTACTTGGAGTAGGTTGATCAGAAATGTTCTCTTCTATTGTTAAAAGCTGTGGAGATACTGCTCGAGATGTTAGAAAAAATAGACTTGCATATCAGTTAAGATACTGAAGTGACCAAAGCTAACAAAGAAGCATTTTCATCCTCCTCAAAGCGAAAAAACTTGAAAGATTCCTAAAATAATTTAAATATTATTATTATTTTAAATTATGACTTGTGGTGTGTGCTTTACCTCTCTAACCTCTTTATTTAAATGTAAGAAAAATATGGGACTGGAAAGATTTTTACTTACTACACACATCATAATTCCTTTTATTGAGTTAGACTTTTGTTTATTGCTGCAGTGATTAAAACAGTTTAAGTTTCTTTTTGTTAATAATATACAATAATCTTGCATGCAAATCCAATCATACATGTAACCTTTTTAACTATATGTATAAGGAAGTTCTTTACATACAGATGTGGACTCGAGTGATGCAGTTGAAAAAAATTAATAGAAGAAAAATATATTGAAAATATTCAGTATGCAGACATAAATGTTTATGCTTTTAGAGAATATTGGGATCAAAAGTCAAACACTCAAAAGTTAAGAAAAGTTAAATCTGCATTTATGTTTGATGCATATAGACTACAGCTGAGTCACCTCATCTTCTTTTTACTAAAAATGAAGACTTGAGCTCATTTGGTCACATAACACTCATCAGTGTTTCCTTGTTCTTTAATGATTATCAGAACTTCTTTCCCTTCCCCCACTGTCTCTGAAAATTCTTTCTGAAATTAATTTGGAAAAAATACTAGAGTGCTATGTGCATAGCCCTCCTACTTAAGAGTACGTTATTTACATGCTGTACGGCTGCATTTGTAGCCTTTTAACTTTATGTTTTAACTGCAGTTTAGACTACTATAGTATAAAATAGACCTGCTGCAAAGGAAGTTCTTCCTAGACATTTCTCCCCACATAATCTCATTTTTGATGCCACAGATGTTTATGCAACTATTATGTGATGAGTTTTGTTAGTGAAATAAGTCCACAATTTACTTAAAATATATGTTTTCCAGAAAATCTACTGTGTGGTTCTGTAGATCCATGCTTATGTAGAAGAATGGATAAATATAGGCACCAGCCAATGGCAGAAAGGAGGGCCAGAACGTTTCTCTGAAAACAGCAACAGCTTATGTTTACTTAAGCTGATTCTAAAAGCAGCTATTTTAGGCTGAGGTTTTTCAAGATGTCTGAACCAATCTAATAGCTGGCTTCTGCGAGAAGGGATGGTTCCCTCTTTTTTCTTTCCTGAATTCTGCTGCTTAGGTGATCCCTGTGGTAAGCTTCGCAGGTCAATAAAACAGTAGAAAAGATTCTGAGGTGGTCAGATTCCTTTTGTGCCCACTTAGTGTGTGACCTAACTGAGCAGATAAGTGCAGTCCTGGCATTGCAAAGGAAGTCTGGGTCTGTGCAGATGGGGACACTGACTCCTCAAGGCTTTTCCAGCAGCCTGTGCATTTGGATAAGAGAATCCATCTCAGGAAACTTCACCTTTACTGTTGTGCTGCTGGTTTACATACATGACTTTTTCATAACCCAGCCCTCAGAGGGTTTTCCAGAGTCATTACTTCTCAAAATAAAGCATTCTTATCCCAGAAGATGTCCTAATCTTTCTCATGGGACAACAATACAGTAAGAGCACAAGCTGGAACAGAGGGCTCTAAAGTGCTAAAAATATATCTGTCTGGATAAGATGTTGTTTAACTCAACAGACAGCTTCATTTAAGGGAAAAAACCCCGTAACATTTTCCTCCTCTCACCTTACCAAGTCAAACACTATGTGTCAGTGAGACCAGCCCTCTCAGTGGTTTACCTCCTCCTGGAATTTCATGAGTAATATATTTTATGGCATTATCAGCTGCCTAGGAAAAATTATCAATAGTGCAGGATCAAGAACTGAGCCTTGAGTGACAGTGGAGGAAAAACAAGTGAGCATTTCATAGAATCATAGAATGGTTTGGGTTGGAAAGGACCTTAAAGACCATCTAGTTCTAGATCTAAGTATCATCTAGCCTCATCCAGCCTGGCCCCAAACACTTCCAGGGATGGGGCATCCACAGCTTCTCTGGGCAACCTATTCCTGTGCCTCACCACCCTCTCTGTGAAGAACTTCTTCCTGATATCTAATCTAAACCTCCCCACTTTCAATTTAAACCCATTATCACTTCTCCTGTCACTATAGGCTCTTATAGAAACACACACACACACCCCAGCTCTATTGTATCCCCCCTTCAGGTACTGGAAGGCTGCTATAAGGTCTCCCTGGAGCCTTCTCCAGGATTTCCCATCCAAACTTCCCACAGATGATGAGTCTTCCATGAGAATCTTTAAAAAACGAGGTATTTTCCCACAAAAACACCTCTTTTTAAACACTGGTCTGCCCAAGTCATGCTTGTCTTTTAGCTTTTTGCTGATCTGTCCAGGTCTTAAGTTCAGAGGTTAGCAGCCTAACAAATCATTCTAAATAGGGATAATCAATGGCTTTTGCATCCAGAAAACATTTTGGAGGGTGATACTTTATCATGAAACATATCAAACTACTGATCCACCATGAGAAAGAGTTTCTTTTCTCTTCTAAACTTCAACTTTGAGATTTCCCTGTTGGCTAATTAATATGTGCTATGTCCACTTCAATCAAAACAGAGAATGGGACAATCTTACTGAGATTAATTTTATTTTCCTTTTCAGGAAAATACCTACATTTATCATTATTAACATAATTTTCTTACACAACATTACTATTTTTTGTTTGGTTTGGGGTTTTGGGTTGGGTTTTGTTTTGGTGGGTTTTGTTTTTTTTTTTAATTGTGTCCTTTAGTGAAACAGTTTTTAAATAGTCTTCTTGACTAAAATTGACAATTCCTGTTGGACAGACCTTTCTCTGATACAGTGTCCCTCACCTTGTGACTAGACAGGTGTTATTCACATTAAAGAGCATTTATTTCTTACTCAAATGCACAGGAACTGTATTTTCTTATGACGGATTCAGTCTACCTTCTTGTGTCATGTTAATGTGATACAAATAATATTTATTAGACCTTCTGAATCAGGGGAAACACCATCTATCTTGCTAGATGCAGCTTTCTATGAAAGAATATGCAACAAATAATTTTTGGAGATTATATTCTTCATGATTTAGCTAAATAAAGAATGTCTGGTTTTCTTCTCACAATTTATGATGAGGAAAAAAAAAAACAAACCCCAAGCTGTTGAAGAAAGATTTATGTTTTTAAATGCACTACTTCAGTATTTTCTAGGGAGTATAAGTGTAAATAAATGCAATAATTTAAATTTACAGTGTTTACTCTGGCATAACAACACTGACATTGAATGAATTTGATAGGAGAGACAAAGGAAATAAATTGCTGAATATGCAATTAGAAATGTGACATAGTGTTTAGAATAAGAATCAAAAATATTCAGTGTGATGGTGAACATAGTGATATTGTTTGTGGTACCTTTTAACTTCAGAGTAGAATATAGCATAGTTGCAAGTATGCAGTATTTATCAGATACTTTTATTTTTCTAAGAGCCAGTGCCACTGACTTGTGCAACAAACCACAACATCCATGCACAGTTGATGCAGGGCTCCTTTTGCACAACAGGCATGTGTCCTTAATACACATTTTATTGATCTGATACTAAAAAAGAATTAGTCAATGTAAAGACAAATTGTCAACCATTTCATTTTTCAGACCTTTTCAATTTAATCTTCCCTTATTGGAACAAATATCAATTCTATATAAGGTTTAACATAAGAAGTTATTTTTGAGTTGCATTTCTTGAGTCATGAGCTTTCACTTTTCTTTCCTCACTTACTAAAACTGACAAGTATAATGTGTCTGCAAAAGAAGTGAAATTATGTATTGAATTTGGTATTGATCCATTATCAGTATAGACAAGAAGATTGCAAAAATTGTTTCCATTAGAATTCTGCTTTTGTTTCAAAAGCTCTGTAACATTTAAACTCCTTAATATATAAATATACAAAATTGTGTCTGTGTGGGGGAATCCATAAAGAAGGGGAAAAATAGTAATTCTGAACATTTAGGAGCTCTTGTGATGCAGAAATATCTGTTGATATTATTATTAATAAATAATGTTTCATAGGATGTGCCAAGAAAAAGACCACTTTAGAACAATAGTTGAACAGGGAAAAACAACAAAGCAGACTGAGGGAAGTACGTTTCTCGTGAAGTAAACTATTCTGAGTGAGGCTATTCAGAATGTCTTGACAAAATTTATTTTACTCAGGGTCAGATATTTTAGTGAAATTTATTAATTTCCTTCAAGTTTTTAACAGGTTATTCTTTTTGGTATGTAACTTTGACCAGTAATAACAAGCATAGAAGGTCCTACAGCACACAGGTTTTGCCCTGGAATTTGATTTTTTCATTCCAGTGAAAAATGAAATAAATGTTGAAATCTCAAAAGCCGCTACAGAGTCATGAGTGTAGTGATTTAATTTTTAATAATTACCCCTGAATATTTCTAAATAATACATGTCACTATGAAACACCATCACAGAAGGGACATTAGATAAGAGCTGTTTGGAGCAGTAACAGAAGGAGCAATACTAACCTCCATTCACAGTCTTCGTAACTGCCTTTATACTTAAAAATGAGAGAAGATATAGTCCAGAAGGCCTTGGTAGTGAATAATTCCAGGATACAGTGTCAGTAGTGGAGTGTAGAAGTGAATGAGCTCTGTTCAGGTTGAAGGATAACCTGTGCTCATAGATAAGCCCACACTACAAACTAGGATTGATTTTATCACTTTCTGATTTTATATAAAGACTCTTCACTGAAAAAAAACAGGCTGAGGTTTAGTCATATGAATCAGAAATGTCTTGGTCCAAGCACCCGAAACACACAGGACTTAAACACAGGGGTAACACAGGGGTACAAAAGTCAAGCTAGTATAGGTCAATTTTTTTCAGTGCCTTGAATGGTAAAAGAAATTCTTTGCAGTAGCTTTGAAATTGAAGAAAAAATTACCAGGACTTTAGGAACTACTCATTTAAAGCAATGAAAGGCAAACCAGAAGTTTTAGTGTATAGCAGGACAGTTTAATACAGCTTTTTTTTTAATAATGAGTCAGACAAACCTTTCACTCTGAAGCCCTGCAAGAAGATAAATTGCAATAATGAAAATAAACGTTGAAAAATAATTTGACTGTCTGTAGTTCTTCCTATCCTTGGGCAAGACATTTAGTCTGTCGTTATTTATAAATGCAGGCCTGTGAGACAAACAAGTGGTATCACGCACAAGTAATGTTGCTTAAGAAGCGTGCAAGGTGGTTTTCTATACAATGGGTAGGTTTTTGCAGTGCCTACTTAACAATAGAAACAAATGCTTTTATCTGTCATTGGTTACATAGACAAGATTTAATGAGAAAGAATAATAACATAGTGAAATATGTAAACATCCACAAAATGGAATGTGTCTTCCAATCCTTGCACTGAAAAAGATCCCACTGAAAGGAACTTGTATAAGATAAACTGCTGCAAAAGAAAATAGGATAGATTGTCCTTTTTTTTATAGGCCCCTGGTGAGAACTTTTCAACCCATAGGTAGTGATTTTTATAATACATCTACAGTTTTTGTGTGTTAGAACCTTCACAGATGTATTTTGGTTCAAAACTGGCTACAGGATTTTACAGGTGTCGCTATATTACTATACAACATCACATGGTTTTGTCAGCTATTCACATGTATGTCTCATTAAAATTGTGTAATCATTTTAGTTAAATGGAGGTGAAAAATGTATTCACTTCTGTTCTGTTCCTTAAATTTAACATTTGATTAACTCAGACAGTTAGTAAGTTCACATCTCCTAGTGCCTTTGGGATACTTGAGAGTGTTTATATTTACACTTGACATTCTGTCATCCTTTTCACATTACTTCCTCTGTGTTTGTCTCCAATCCTGTGAGTTTAACAGGCTGCAAAGTTGCAAAATGACATGTCCCAAGAGCTAAGTGAGGACTCAGTTCAAATTTGTCCATGTCAAAGTCTTTAAGTGGAAAACAGTCTGATATACACAGAGTTTTCTATTTTACATTATACTCCAGTGACATGTTTCGGTTGTGACTGAGTTGCACTAAGCATTACAAAGAAGTAAAATGTGATTAAATAATATAACAACAAAGTCAAAACAACATTCATATATGAGGATGAATAAGCATCTCACTAGCTGCCTTTGCCTATAGATTTTCCCACAATGGCTTTTTGAAAATTGTTGTCTTTGACTACATGTTATGTAAATAATTTTGGGGCATTTCACTATAACATATCTCCATAAGGGAATATTTTTAAGGAGCAAGTAAACCTTTTGCTGTAAATTTAACAGATTAAGCAAATAACATTTCTTGCAATATTGAATTTAAAGCAAGAACACTGTAAATTGTTGCTGGGTTGAAACAAATTATTTAATTATATTGAATTTGTTTATGAAATTTATTTAATGTCTTCAGCCAAGATATATAATAAATAACGAGTATATCTAGCCAACAGCTCAAATTCTGTGAGCTAATCTCAGGACCTTAATGATAAGGATGGACTTTTTGCTTGATCACACTGCCAGGTTAAAGTTTCCTTTGGGTACAGAGACTTTGAGATTGCTAAACACTCCTCCAGCTACTGATAACTGAGCATTTGATGATACAAATGTTGCTGGGTGGTTTTTGTGGGTTGGTGGGTTTTTGTTGTGTTTTTTGTTTTGTTTTGTTTAAATCATAAGAGTATTTATAACAAGGTAATAAATGACCGTGTTTGACATTTAGAAATGTAGATTGAACAATCAGTGACTGGAAGGATGATTATAGAAGATGGCTAATATGTCTTAACTGATAACCAAAACACAATAAAAATACTACTTCCCCCTGCTGATTTTTTCCTGTCATTTGGTAAAAAGCGGAGCAGTGCAACAACATATAGTTCTCTTTGCTGACTTCACTTCGCAGTAAGAACCATTGAACTAGGATGATAATGATAGCATAGGTACAGGAGAGGAAAATAAAAAAATCATAAAGCAAAGGTAGGAAATGTCAAACTGACAAGACTTTTATGTATCACAAAGCCCATAGATGAAAAACGTCTTGTCTTACTAAATCTGCCTCTTTGATTACAGCACAGATATCTAAGGAGCACTGAATGTTGCTGCACACTGGGCTAGCAATGAACTCCACTGTAACTACCATGTAACTGAAATCGCTCATTGCAAATGAAAATTACTTTCAGTCAGAAAGAGTGATAGGTGTGTTATCAAACAATCTAATAAAATCTATTCCTTTCCTTCAGCAGCCATGGTTTTCTGGGAATTAGCTTAATAGAAAGCAAGCACAATCTTGTCTCTCATATTCAACTAAGAAATCATTTACAGTTACTCATTATGCAAAACATGTTGTTCTGTTAGAAACAAGGAAGTAATATTATTTGATTTCCAAAAATAAAATGTAAGAGAAAAAAATGGGGTTGAAGTAGTAATATAACACACTATTCTATAAAGGTCATACAATGCAATTTGAAGAAGTTCTTCACGGAGAGGGTGGTGAGGCACTGGAACAGGTTGCCCAGAGAAGCTGTGGATGCCCCATCCCTGGAAGTGTTCAAGGCCAGGCTGGATGAGGCTTTGAGCAACCTGGTCTAGTGGGGGGTGTTCCTGTCCATGGCAGGGGGGTCAGAACTAGACGGTCTTTAAGGTCCCTTCCAACCCAAACCATTCTGTGATGATTCTATGACCCTAACATCTCCTACACCAGCAACTTAATTTCAGATCTCCAAAATTCACAGTTACACAAGTAACTATATGTATGATATTAAACATATCAGATATAGCATTTCCTGTTGTGGACTTTTGCTGGAAAACTAACTTTACAACTGGTATTCTCCACACTCATGTAAAGGCTATCGGTGCGCTCAGGGAAATATTTTGTTACATTATTTCATCACTAATATTCCCAATCTGATTATCTCATTTTCCAAATGCGAGCATGACATTTATTTCATGGAAACCAGCTTAACAACAGTATAAACAATACCTGCAAAGCAAAGAACATTTATTTTTCAATCCACAACTCACCAAACACTGATGTGTACTCAAATATAAAATTGCCCAGGAAAGCGTTCATTGATACTAAAGAAGGAAAAAAAAAAAAAAACACAAACCACCACCAGACAAATTTCAGCATTTAATTCATTTGGATATTTTTCTGAATGGCAATTAAATTCATGGGTATGTTTTCCCATAAAGCTGTGGTTCTAAATATTCTGTACTCATTTATACATATGAAAATGTCTAAATTATATCTACCTCCGGCACAATTTTTTTTTTTTTTTAATCAGAATAGTCACTTGAATGGAAAAGAAGAAAGAAAAGCCTATAGATATTATATTAGAGAGGAGTTAGAAACTCATCTTCTTGAGGAATTGATTTATGAGAAGGGATAAGAAACCTCTTATATGGCCCTTCAAATACAATGCTTGGGAGTATTTTATTGGTAGTTGAATAGTTGACATCTTTTAAAACACTCTCATGTTTTACACAGGAATACAGCCAAACAAAGTACCCATTTTCTCTTTCCCAACAGCACACTAACTGATGGGTCATCTTTTCCATCACGGAAAAGACAAGTGGTGAAAAATACCTAAAATGATACCTTAAGTAAAAGTACACAAACCTGGCTTCAACCATTGTGAGTCCTCTTTATGGTCAGGTTCCTCTTTTGCTTTTACCATAAACCTGATTTGCACTCAACATTACAGGGTTCAAAAACACTTTTGTTTGGAAAACACAACAGAAAATCCTCAAATAGTTTTGCATCTTTTCCAATTTGTCATCACATGGTTTCTGTTCAACTTTCCAAAAGAATGCAAAATCTCAAGTTTTAACAGGAGATATAGAAAAATTTTACAATTTGCAAACTACAAGAACTGGACAAGAATCAGTATTTTCTTTCTCAAGAATGCCAGTATTTTATTTTAGAACCATCCAATCATATTTTAGAACAGAAGAAATTCTTAAACCAATGCATGATTAGGTAGTTGTCTATACAATGTGGACAATTTTATTTATACAAAATAAAACCAAGTGAATTTCAATATCCTTATGATAAGAGAATATGAACATAGTCTTGAAAACATAGAGAGAACTCTAATTAAAAAATATGTTGACATATAACACTACAAAGTGGTTTAATGTTATTAATTTTTTTAAAGGAAAATTAGGGTTGTTTAAAGGAAACTGTCCATCATTTTCAGCAGCGTTCATTTCTCTACTTGGACCTCCATGCTGCAGTTTGCAAGGACTTCAAGCAAGTTTCCATAGCTCTCTTTGGAAATTAAATTTTCATGAAAAAAAATAATTCTCAGTAGACTTTTAACAGAGTATCAAATATAATTGTGCTTAGTTAGCAAAACCCACAGTTTGAAAAAAAATTCTGCAACCTATTTTTATATTGTCAATCAAATGTTTCATATTTTTCACAACTCTCCTTCCTGACTATTCACTGATGGAAATTAATAACTCAAGTAATGCATACTTTTACTTGTAAGAAAACACTGCCTTCCAAGCTTTATTTTGCAAAATGTTCAGTTACTACCAGTTGATAATGTGAGATTTTCTCTAGTCGCAACCTCTTTTTCTGAAGTAGGGAAAAGGTCCTAACCTGCTATGTAGTCCAATTATCTGGAGAGTTACTGTGTGCCTTTCACTCGTAGTGATTTTAGTAAAAAAAATGAAAGAACTGAGGAGGCATTTTTACAATGGCTGTAGGCAGGTAAAGCCATTTTTCCAGATATCCTTTACAGTCACTAAATGCACTGTGGGGTTTGTGGGTTTTTTGGGAGGGAGAGTGATTCTGGGAAATTTTAATTCATGTGTTCTGAGAAGAACCTCTGTTTTTTTCTTTCTATTGACCACAGAAGAGTCTATGGACATTAGCATGTATAGTTCAAAAGTACCTATCACTTCACACTACCAAATCTGACACTATCTTTCTTCATGTTTGTTTATTTAGTTTGATGCATATGAAAGAAAAAAAAAAAAAGGAAAAAATATAAGCATGTTTTTCCTTTAAAAGTTATTAAAAACCTTCATATCTTCACTCAGAGTTAAACAGAAAAATGAAGAATTTAGGTTACAGTCTAGTTTTTTACTGAACCTAAAACTGTTTGAATTGCAACACGTAGAAATGTACTGGCATGTTCTCAGTCCATGAACCGAAACGTCTTGTCTTACTAAATCTGCCTCTATACCGAAGTATGGAAAGTGATCCGGTACTAGAGACATCACCTGAAGCTTTTATTCAAACTAAGTTTTAAAGCAATGTGGTTGCCAGCTAGGGAAGGTGCCTGCTGCACCTGTATTTTGTGAACAGAGAAGGACTAATGGAGGCTGCCTTTGGCACAGTGATCATGAAATGATAGAGTTTCGATTCTCAGAGAACTGAAGAGGGTGGTCAGCAGAACTGCTACATTAGACTTCCAGAGGGATGACTTCGGCCTGTCCTTGGGAGACAGTCCTAAAGGGCAAAGCAGTCCAGGAAGGCTGGGCATTCTTCAAGAAGGAACTCTTGAAGGAACAGCAGCAGGCTGTCCCTATGTGCCATAAGAAGGCACATACTTGCCTACAGCCATGGTGGGGAAGAAGACTGGCCTGGCTTTAGGACAAATTTCTTCACCAAAAGGGTTATCAGGCATTGGAACAGAACTGCCAGGGAAGTGGTGGTAGGTCAATGGTTGGACTTGATGATCTTCAGGGTCATTTCCAACCTAATTGATTTTACGATTTTATGGTCCAAGCTAAAAAGCATAAATTTTTCTTTAGTTCTGAATTTTCATATCTGCTCTCTTCATCAAACCCAAGCAGCTCAGGCTCAGGTTTGAGAGAAAAATCACCACGCCCAGATTCTTACACTTAGAGACAGTTTCTCTAACCTTTAGAACCTCTCCTGACTTCAGAGACAGGACTATATTTGAGTTTTCATCTTCAGTTCAGAGATGCTCATTAGAGGAAATGGCCAATTTAGAAGATCAGGGGACAAATTCACATGAATCTTAATAGGAGTAACTCCACTGATTGTAATGAATTCAGACTTATGCCTGACAGGTATTTGGCTCAAGAGTCTAACAGCAATCGTAAAATATATCATTTAAAAACAAAAAAACCCAAACATATATCTTAAGGTCCTGGTGTTATCATTTAGTTTTAATTAAGGAGAGGAGTTTATAACTCTTCCACTGTATAGCATATTTAACATCTGTCTTGCAGCTGACTGTCTTTATTTATAACCTTCATGGTCCTTTATTCTTTATTTTGAAGCGTATTAAGTAAACAGAATAGTATGAGATGGATCACCAGTCCTCTTGTATTTGCTATTTATTTTACTTCAATATAAGTACCAGGAACTACTAGAGTTCCTCCACATCCATTCCTTGATTCTTTTCACTGAAATTAGCACTATCTACTTTTCCTGCTTCACCTTCTGGCTAGCAGGTGCAACCTAAAAATGTTTATTGCCACAACCAACAGTTATTTCCATGTTTCAAAAGTAAACCTTTGATGAAGATGGTGTGTGTCTGGAAGGCTATAGAATCATCCTGAAAACATAGTGTCACTGTGACAGCTGTGCCTACCACTCCCGTTATGCATCTTCCCTTATGGACTTGAATGAATTCAATTACAGACACAACCAAACTTCACCCTACAATAGCTGAAATTCCCTTAGTGACAGAGTTAGCCAGGTTAAGATAAGGTTAAACCAAACATTCATAACATTGTTGAAGCTGTGGACATATCTGAAATATAGCAGAGTACTTAGAGACACCTGGGACAACATGATAGCATAGCCCAAATTATCCCAGGTAGTTAACACTTTTCATATCCATGGGATAAGTGCCTGGCAGCTTCATGCCTTAGGGTCAACTGTGGCATAAAACACATTGGATTAAAAAAAGGTCCACTAAATAGTTGATGTTAAATATATTAAAAGAAAAACAGGTGTTAATTGAAATAACTCTAAAATATTGTCTTACCACTTATCAGCAATAAGTATTTGTGACTTTATTAATAATAATGTTCATTACTTTTAGTGGTTAATTGCACTCTTTATTAGCATATATTTGTATACATATGAGTATATCCTACCAATACCAGATCATATTGTCATTTTTTGCCATTTTGATGCAGCAGTACTTGACAGTCATAAAAGGTCAATAAAATAATCCATGAAATATTCTGATTTTAGTTTTCTAGTTTATATTAGTTTGAATATCAATTCTTATGCTTTCTCACATCAATAATTTCAAAACCCTAACTGTATTTTTTGTAAGATTGCTAGATCTCTCTTTTCCATAAAAAGTCCTAAGAAGCTGTTTGTTTACTGGATGTAGTGTGTGATCAGTAAATCTTTCACAAGAGAGTCTAAATATATTTATTCTACTGCTCTCCAAAAAGAGATCTTTTCAGCCAAGTAATTTTCAAATACAGTTTTCATCTACAGGCTGTCAAAGATTTCTTCTGTCCACTATAAAACCGATTTCTTAAAACTGAGCTGTAAATCCTAACAAGGAAAATGGTCACAATTTTGCTATACATTCATTAATTTTTCATATTGGTGGTGTTTACAATTTCAACACCGTCCTCTTTCCTTCCTGTGGGGATTTTTTTGTGGTTGTTTCTTGTTTGGATTTTTTTCTTATTTTAACCTCTTGTACATTCTCAATATAGATAAAACCGAAATTAGAATACATATTAGAAAGTTGCAAACAAGAATCTTGTTTACTTCTAACGAAAACCAAACAAATTATCTTAAATAAATAGTATACTTTTATGTAAAAGTTCTCATCTATTTCAATTTCCCAATCATTTCAATCTCTCTATTATCCAGATAAAGCAGCTCATTGCACTCATCTTATATGCAGTAATAGCATACTTATTACAAGTGGCTATCTTTAAGCATCTGAAAGACTTGCTTATGGTGACAGTTCTTTCATTTGTAAATTATTTGTCATATTGCCAGTCTTGGATTTTTTTTTTTTTTTTTTAGTTTGAAATTTAATAAAAACTATCTTCAAATTATGAGATCAACCTCTGTTAAGATGGAATTATTGTGGAGACTACAGTTAGGTAAAAAGAGACAATGACAATGCTACATATATCCCTGTACAAAATATAAATACCCCAGAAATTCAGAAATTAAGTTGAATATAGAAGAAACCCAAAGTCATTGCACTACACATACATACTTAGGAATCAAACAATTTGAGAGAAGATCCACTGAAGATAACTCTGCTATCATGATTAAGAAACTTTTGCATCTCTAGATACACATTAGGAAAAAAATATTTTGAAATGCAGTTAATTTACATTCACTGCATTTAGTCAGTTTTATCACTGTGTACAAGTTCATGTAGTTTGCATGTTCCTACATCCATTTACTTACCCTAAAAAATATTTGGATCTTTTCAGAGTAACAGTAACTCTAACTTCCCTTTGATTTCAATAATAGATTGAGTGTAATTATGAGGTGCATATTAACTGAAATTACTATATGCATATATGTACATACCTATCGCATGCACAACTTTATTTTAACATTGACTTGAGGGCTTATCATAGTTTGTTTGGGTTTTAAAAAATATATAATTATTAAACAATAACCCATCGCAGATCATTTAACCCTTCAATACTAAGTAACTTTAATGCTGTTTTAACAGTTGATGTGGCTTGTTTCATCTCATTCTGAAGAAGGACAGTGAATTTTAAACCCTAGGTTTAGTAAGACAGTGTTGTTTCTGAAAATTATTACCACCAGAAAATTTTCAAACAGAGAAAACATCGTTAAAGTCCAGAATATCTTTTCCAGAAAGTGACAGGGTCAGTACTAGGAAAATATGTGACACAGAAAACCCCAGCTGAGTTAGTTCAATTCTGACACAGGCTTCAGCAAATCTAGTTTTTAATTATCATAAGCTAGCGAAAGTATGTATTTTTAGATTATTAATGAATTCATTCAAGTTAAAAGACTGCATATTTAGGGAGAAAAGCAGGGAGCCTTCCTAGAGAAGGGTGGTTGCTGCTCTGACTCCAAACAGAGACAGGAGGCTGCCCTGCTGGGAGGCCTAAGAGAAAAAATATACAATGGAAAAGTGCACAGCTGAGTCCCACATTTTGTCCTGGAAAATCACACACAGTTAAACAAGGCACGTGTTGTCCTTCACATTCAAAGCACAGTAAGCTGGTTTAACCTTCACACATTGACTTGGACCAACAGAACGTTTATATCATTAAACTGAACAGAACCATGACATTGACTTAACTGCTCACCTACGTCAGTCTTACCACATAACTCCTGGCATGTTTCCTTCCATGACTTTTGTCAAAAAGCATTCTTGAGACAATGCCCAGGCACCAGACAAGAATATCAGTTACCTTATATAATTTCTAGTGCACAGTATGAATAAACGTCAATCACCTTTTGTCCTTCCATCCTACAAATCCTGAAGTGAAAACAGCACATAGAAAATAATATTTATATACTACAGTTCCAGGAGCATTAAATGTAGCCCAGAAAGCCAAGTACAATGCAGTCTGGACAGTCTGTCTCTTGGTTCCAGAAGCATTGGTTGTTCCTGTTTTAATTCGTGGGGTATAAAGTGTGGATTATCAGTTGCACAGTGCTTTGTCTCACTGCCTAGCACTGCTTTATTCATCAGTATGATATAGCCAAGGTGTCTTCATACAAACTGCACACTGAGAGGAATTACTTCTTAAGTTTTCAAAGTTCTCTTCCTCTCCTAACAAAGAAAGCCTCATAATAATTTTCTAATAGTAAAAGAAGTGTGCTACGGCCTGTGCAGACATACATGGATTAATGAGGTGTCTTATGAGGAGATCATATGGTACAGTTAATCCCTGTCTGTGTTGACTAGGAATATTACTAATAAGTATTCTATCTCACATTTCCTATTTATCAAACAGTTTTCTTTTTCAGTACAATATATATTGAAGCAATATCCCTTGTCAGTATTTTTTTTACTAAATTTTTTATGCCATATAAGGCAAATAATACAGCAAAACCTCTCTGAAAGGCATTAAAAGAGGACAGACCAAGGAACAAAACTGCCATTTGCTAATGAAAAGAGGTCAAGATAAACTCCAGTTTGGGTTGGTTTTCATTTTCGTTTTCTTCCCACCTATTATAGAGGCTGACTCTGTTACTCCAGGAGTCATTGGAGCACATGATAAGAAGATATCTGCTATGTTGCTCTTTACTGCCTCAGGTGCTAGTCTGACAGGTTGTTTTCCTGTTGCAGTTGAAAATACATTTTAAGATTTAGCAGAATGACAACAGCTCCTTGTTGATGAAAAGACATTTCAAATGTTTCAATTTTTAAACTTTCAAACACTTCCTATTATAACCTTGTTGAAGAGACAAGCCAGAGCTACAATAACATGGTGTATGAAATACCCTTTTCTAGTGCAGTGGTCTAAGACAGTGAATTTACCCTGGGAGTAACCAAAGACACAATGTTCAGCTATTTGTTTGAGTTGCTTTTTGAGATTATAAATTGGATTAACCCCTAAAAATAAATACATAAAACCATATCAATTCAATTCAAAGAATATGGTATTATCACTGCTGCAGCAACTTGTTTTTTTATGAGAGTTTGAATGGCAGAGTGAGACAAGTTTGGAAGATACTTATAAGCAGCAGAAACTCCTAGGAAGACAAGTAAAGATATAAAGAATATTGAATATTGCTATGGCTTAATTTAGATCTTTTTCTGAGGAGAGGGTCTGTACTGGACAGAGCAGTCATTTATTCTTCTGTGGACACTACAACTGTGTTTTCTTGAACTTTGTAGGATATCTATAAGTTAGTGATGAGTATGACTGCTGTCAACCTTACGGGTTTCAAACATGACTGGAGAAACTGTCTGAAATTTTGCTGTACATGAGTCATTGGTAAGCACAACTACAGACTACAGGCAGATGTTTTAGATATGAACAAGCCTGCCTGGTGTATGAAAATAGGTGAATTTTCAAAGGAGAGTGACTCCCATTAGACACCATCATGGACATAGTTGATGGAGACCTGACTTCTGCTTTTTTCCAAAAAAAAATATGTAAATCTAGAAAGTTTATAAAACAATTATCTATCCTTCTCTTACTATTTGTTAAATAACTACATTATTTACTCACTTCACTTCACTTCAATGTTGTTTGCTGATTCCTTCATTCACTGGTACTTTAAAAATACTTTAAGAAATTAAAAGAAACCTATAGAGTGAAGAACAAAACAGGAACTATTATAGATCCGTATCTGCTTAAATACGTCTGTGTCTGCGTGTAGTCCCAGGAACTTCATACAGAGTATCTTGAGGAAGAAAGAACTTGGAAATATATTGGGCCATATAAAACTTCAAGCAATAAAACATCAAGTATACTGATCCTCTTTAGCTAACAGCAGAAATAAATAAAAGACAGTATACTAGCCCATAAAACAAAACCTGGTACAGTAAAACCTAGCAGAGATCTTTTGTCCCCTTTTTCATACAACTAGACTTGCTGGAAAACTTTTTTGATTAAATGCTTTTCCCTTGATTTGTGGAAAACACTGTGTTCCAGGAGCATGTAAAAATTACATTCCCTTAAATTATTTTTTTCATATATGCTTGAAACATTTCAAGAGATAATTCCAATCCTCTCTTTATATTTTACAAATACTTCTACTAATGATTAAATTATATTAATGAAATCAGTTTTAATGTGTATGTTATTACAACTCTTCATCCAATCAAGTCACCACCACAGCATTTTTTTTTCTTATTTTCACAGTGTAAAATGAAACCCCTTAATCTTCCAGTTCAACACAATTTCTGTGTTTAAATGGACCTGAACCAAGCCCGAACACATTTGTGTTACAACCTCTCAACATTTTCTTAGCTTCTGTTTATAACATAAACCCAAGACAAAAACAAACATAAAAACAATACTTCCCACAGTCTAGAAATATCACTGGTTTTCCTACTTTTCTTACAGCTTCCACAGTACTTACCTTTATGCAATAGCCCTGCGGAAGACAGTTAGCAAGCAAAATGGATTAGTACCACCTAAATTGTCTGTCAGGAGGAAAAGTTACCCTCCAGCATCAGGAGAAGGCTGATACTCATCAGGGCCCTCCTGTGCACACACAGCAGGTGTAGCACATTTGGCACTCAAAGTGCTCATTTGCCCATGGGTGAACAAAGGTGTTGATGACATGCAGATTTCCAGGAGAGAGCTCAGAAAAGAGTCAGCTGGGGGATGGATAAACAATAAACTCAGAATACATACACTGATTCTGTTGGATTACCAAAGAAGATTTTATAGATGCAATAATTTGTTTCCTATCCTTTCAGGTAATATCTGTATTTCTTCAAAGAAAGCTGTTTCTACTGAGTTCAGCATAGAATCATAGAATAATAG
>NW_010241847.1:0-20065 GCF_000690775.1 Eurypyga helias | reverse complement strand
GGGGAGGTAAGCAAGTGGCTGTGTGATACTTAATTAGTAGATGAGGGGTAGTAGTAATAGATTTTTTTCCCCCTTGTGTGCTGGGTTCAGTCAGTCATATAACAACAATATGCTATCACAGAGGAGTTACCACTCTTGCTGATAAACTCAGTATTGGCCAGCAGTGGGTCCATCTTGGAGCCTGGTGGCACTGGTTCTATGAGGCACAGGGAAAGGTTCTGGCATCTTCTCACAGAAGCCACTCCTATAGCCCACCAGTTACAAAAACCCTGCCACGCAAACCCAAGACAGCATGTTTCATTTGATATGCTTGTTGGTGATTTGAATTTTCTTTTTAAAATATGTTTATTCTAAACACACTGCTGAATAAGGTTTATCTACTAACTTTTAATCTAAGACTGTGCTAGATCATGCAAACCATACCTGAATGATTAAATAAATGTATTTCATTACTAAGAACTTGTCTGAATACTGACAGGATATAAGTTCAGATACACTTACCTTAGCATTTGTATTGGAAATGCTACAACCCCACTTTCAAGAATAATAAACAACTTGCCCAGAATAAGAGAAGACTTTCAGTGTTGTGGGTTTTTTTTAATCCTTCTGATATTTATAGATCTAAGTTTTTTGTTGTTTTTTTTTTTTTTTTAAAAAAAAGCACGTTTACTTTTTTCCCCAGGTGATAGGCCTTTTCCAAAAAAGAAACCTGACTGCTATGATCAACATGTTTTTCCCAAAATATCTTGGACTTATTTAGTGAAATGTCAGAACAATAAAGCATTTGTCATCTGGAAGCTAGCATGAAAGGATAAAAATATACTGAAAATCCTAGGGTCTTCAGCTCTAGCCAAAGTCCCTGCCTTTGAAGATTTTGTTTCATGAATCTAACACTTATTGGACTTCGGCTGTAAACTTGATTTTAACTAGAATAATTAATTTTAATTGATACATCCAAAGCTACAAGGTTCCTAACACAAGGCAGGACTAGACTGCAGATAACACAAAACTGGTATATTTGTTCACCAGATGATTGTACTGCCATTCAGAAGGGTCTTGTCAGGCTGGAGAAATGGACTGACAGAACCTTTGTGAAGTTTAACAAAGGGAAAAGCCAAGTCCTGAACCAAAGGATAAATAACCCCATGTACCGGTACAGTCTAGGATCCAGGCTTGCAGAGAAGGAGCTGGTGGTCCTGGCAGACAACAAGTTTCAGATGAGCCAGTAATGTGTGCTTGCATTAAAGCAGGTCAACAGCCTCTTGTGTGCATTAGGCAGAGGGTTGACAGAAGAACAAAATACCTAATCTGGATCTGTAGCACCATGAATGGATTTCAACACATGCTTTTAAATATATGCCATATAGAGATTTACCTCTGCACCTCACAGTCAATATAAAACAGCCATCTACAGAAAGAAATAAGTACTATTAGTAAACAGTTTATCTAAGCAGTTTTAGATGCACATCTTTGATAACTTCATTGAGAAGCACCTATTTATCTCCATGATCAGGTGAAGACACACACACTTGTTCAATTGAGTCCTATCTCTAGAGATTTTATTGAAGAAAGTGGGTTAGCTTGGATACAGAACTGCACAGCTGCAGTTAATATGATGCCACAAGCTCATCTCCACATGATGCTGCATTGAACTCTGTAGGTGTACTAGTTTAAGCTGTCCAAATTCATGGTCTCTGAAATCTATACATTGTTACACAAATAATTATATTCCCAGTGAAAAATCCCCAAAGTAGTTTCAAGTAGACATTTCCTGTGGATATTTCCATTTTAAAATAAACATGCCAGGATTAATTGAGAAGAAATTCTGAAAGAAAAAGCCCAGCAACCTGAAGGCACAGTGTGTCCTGGTTCACCTTGTATCAGTGGCTGTATTTGTACAAGACCCAAACTCCCAGGGCCTTGTCTTTCCTTTATTGTTGCTTTGGTTTCTGATGGACACAAATTTAGCACAAGCCAGAAGAGGGCCATTGCCTTCACTGGGTAAGCAATCCACAGATAACATCAAAGATATGACAAAATATTTAACACCTCAGAATGCCAGGTCACTATTCAAAGTGTCTTCTGTGGATTTGGGGATTTCATTGATTTTTTAAAATATCAATTTAAGTTTATCCAAAGTAATATAGATCTCAAGGATTGTAACTTCCAGATCTTCACTACATGTTCTTGTTTTTAGTTAGCCTAGTTTTTCTTTCAGAATGGCTTGCGTTCTGCTTTTGCTTTCTCTAGTCTCTCCTGTTTCTACCTCCTGACCTCTGTAAGGACTGGAAACTGATACGAGTCCAGAATATTCAAAAGGTTAGAGTCACTGTTTGTAAGTCCATGAAGAGTTTATAGTTTTTAAACAGGCTGTACTGGCCATTAAAATTCTGATGCCTTTGTCTGACAAAGATTGTAATGAGAATAGAAAATGCTATTAAATGGAATCCATTCTGAAGATGATTGCAAAAGATACAAGCCTAACTCATTCTCAGTCTCATTATAGCTTTGTGTTGGTAAAATTGTGTTACTTGCATACCTGAAATACTTGGAGACAATTTTATTGTGGTTGTGAAAAGGAGCTACTTAATTTGATTCAAAATTGGAACCATAGTTGCCTACTTCTGCTGTACTGAAAATGGCATAAGAGCAGCTAACACTGATTTTTTGTAGGCCTGTAGGAACATTTTGCTCTTGCTAAATCCCAGCTACTGACATTCAAGATATCTATATCGTCTTTAAGATTCAATTTGCTGATCATCCAGAAGGCTGACATGTCATCTGCTCAAGTCTTGTACCTTAGAATGAAACCAGACATGAGAAAATCCTACCATTTTAGATTGTATCAAGACATGTCCTTGTCTCTGTGTGGATGATCTTGAAGGACACCACCTCAGTATTTGTTTTCAGGTAGGGTTGGTTTTTTTCTTTTTTTATGGTGGTGGTAAGCAAGAAATATCAGCTTCAGAGTTGTCCTAGGAAGATTTCAGTGTGGCCTGCATGGGAATCTGGGAAGCCTGAAATAAACTAGTAGATCAGGCTAATGTGAAAGCATGGAGTTGTCTTTCAGGATTGCTCAAGAAGCACCTCAAGCCAATGAGTTTAAGCAAAAGAGTAGACATGGTCAGTGACTGTATGGAAGAGACAAGTACAAAAGCAAGGAAGCCATGCCATACTGCTTACCATTTCATCATAGAATCACAGAATCTTTATGTTGGAAAAGTATTTAAAGATCATCAAGTCCAACCCGTAGCCTAACTCTGGTAGTACCACCACTAAACCATGTTCTTAGCACCTTGTCCACATCTTTTAAATACCTTCAGGGATTGTAACTCAATCACCTATCTGGGTAGCCCATTCCAAAGCCTGCTAACCTTTTCAGTAAGGAAATTTTTCCTAATATCCAATCTAAAGCTTTCCTACAGCAACTTGAGGCCATTTCAGCTTCTCATATCATTTGTCACTTGGGAGAGGAGACCAACATCCACCTCTCTGCACCCTCCATTCAGGGAGCTGTAGAGAGCAATTAGGTCTCCCCTGAGCCCCATCTTCTCCAGGCTAAACAACACAGATTCTCTCAACCACACCTCACAGGAATTGTGCTCTAGAAATTTCCCCAGTTCTGTTCCCCTCTCTAGACATGTTCCAGCACCTCAATGTCTTTTTTTGAAGTGAGGGGCCCACAACTTAACACAGGATTTGAGGTAAAGCCAAATGCCAATTAGGGACATTCACTTCCCTAGTCCCACCGGTCACACTGTTCCTGATGCAGGCCCAGATGCCATTAGCCTTCTTGGTCACCTGGGCACACTGATTGCTCATACTCAGCCAGCTGTTGACCAAGGACCGTCCCCAGGTCCTTTTCCACCAGGCAGCTTTCCAGCCACTACTCCCTAAGACTGTAGTGTTGCATGAGGTTTTTGTGGCCCAAGTAAAGGACCTGACACTTGGCATTGTTGAACATCCTATACTTGGGCTTGGGAAATCAATCCAGCCTGCCCAGATCCCTCTGAGTAGCCTTCCTACCCTCAAGCAGATCAACACTCCCACACAACTTAGTGTCGTCTGCAGATTTACTGAGGATGAACTTGATCTCCTCTTCCAGGTCACTGATAAAGATAGTAAAGTGATATTAAGGTCAGTAAATAAAGATGTAAATGTACATTCACAAATTTGTCAGGCATGATCTGCCCTTGGTGAAGCCATGTTGGCTGTCAGCAATTACCTCCTTTTTTTCCATATGCCTCAACATAGTTTCCAGGAAGATCTGCTCCATGATCCCATTCCATTGATCTTGTATATATAACTTTTGCAGTGATCTCAGAGATTTTCTAGTACCAAAAATCCTGAGAAACTATTGAAGTGAATTTTTAGTTAAGGAATAATAATTTTTTTTTTTTTTTTTTCTACTAGATAACACCCAAGTAATATTTTCCAGGGTGCCTAGATGTTTTAGGAACCTAGCTTCCAGATATAAAAATCAAAGCATTTGGGAATGGAAGCTTATCTTTAATTATTTTCCAGGTGAAGATTTCATTACCTCTAAGAGGAGTATAATCAACGACCTATAACTTGCAACAAAATTAACTCCTATCATTTAATTATTACTAGCAGACACAGTAGAATATGGAAACTGAAAGCAAAGGCCAGAGATAGAATTTTGGTGAAGAGGCTTGGAACTTTGCTCCCACCACTTGCCCTTGTGTGGTTTAACAGAAAGATTAGTTGAACCAGAAATTTAATCTGATAGCTCTATTATTCTGTTTCAGGTATCATTTTCCCTTGAGAAGGCAGATGTAAACCAAAGTACTGGGGATGGTATTAGTGGGATTCTCAGACCTCTAGCAAAAACCCTGAGTTCGACAAAAAGCTACATTATTTTATAAAATTTGTAAGGATGAAGAAAAATATACTTCAAATTTAATAGCACTTAAAAAAATGTATATTTTAATTTGATTTTGTTTAGTTTGTTTTTTAAAGGAAATAAAGTAATTGCTTCTAGATAAGTGCTTGTTTTGTGAGTACATTTGAATAAGGAAGATACACCATTTTTTTTCCAGGTTTCATGCACAGCTACTTACTTGAAGAATAATCCACTGTGGTGGGTTGACTCTGGCTGGGTGCCAGGGGGCTGCCAAAAGCCAGCTACTTACTTGAAGAATAATCCACTGTGGTGGGTTGACTCTGGCTGGATGCCAGGTGCCTGCCAAAGCTATTCTATCACTCCCTGTCCTCAGCTGGACAGAAGAAAGAAAATATAATGAAAGGCTTTTGGGTTGAGATAAGGGCGGGGAGAGATCACCAGTTACCAACATGGGCAGAACATTAGCATTGGCTCTATCAGACATAGGGGAAGCTTCTAGCAGCTTCTCACAGAATCCACGTCTTTAGCCTCCCTGCTGCCAAAACCCTGCAACACAAACTGAACACATCGACAAAGAAATAAAATTTCAACATTTAAATACCCTTATGCTTTTAATTTCATTTGAGACACATTTCAGATCAACAGAAGTTCATAATAATGAAGAATTTTTAAGTGATCTGTTCTGCAGAATGAATAATTTGCTAAAATCCTCCAGCTTCTCACATTCTAAACATTCTGCCTTCCACATTTTTGTATGTCAACATAGGTGGGGTTTTTTTCCAGAAAAGCAGGGAAAAAGGGAGAGAGAAAATACATAAAAATGACTCAAAATTCTCTGAAACAAAAACTTGTGCATACTGCACTCCAAAATTGACCACAGTGGGCAGTCTCCTTAAAACTCCTTTTTTTTTTTTTATTTGCAAAAATAAAATATGAGTTCTCCTCCTCAAATCATCTGTTTCTTGTTGTTGATCACATAGCTCAGGGGTGAGGATAGACACTAAATATGATAGGAAGACCTCACAGTACAGGCCCAAAATGCTGTTAATATCACATAAGAATATGAGACAGTCCTTTCAAATCCTCTATCCTGTTTCTTTTTATCCTAGTGTGTTATTGATGAATTCCAGTATAAGCTTCCTCTGACTGGCTGTGTACTAAAATTGCTGCAAGAACAATTGAATCCCATGAAAAATCTTGTAAGACAGATAGAGACCAGTTAGCAACCTCTGAAGGAAACAAAATGTAATGAAAATATTACAAGCAGCAGAAAAACATGGAAAAATAAAAGCTGACAAACAACTAAGGAGAAAAAAAAAAAGTTTTAGCTTACAACATCAAATTTTTTACATGTCCTTATCAAAGTATAAAACTTAATCAACCAAAGTCATACAAGGTAGAATACCTACAGATTCCAACAGTGGTTGTCTGTTTTCACTGTCTTGATAATTTCCATAATACCATACCAGATGGTTAGGAAAAAAAAAAATAACGTTGTTGTCAAAGGCAGAATCTTTGGTTCTGTAACAAAGAAAGCAACTTATCATGGAGAACAATTACAATCAAGTCTAATAATAGACACAGAATCTTGCCACTGGGTCTCAGAAGCCAAAGGAGACATAGATCTTATTCATATGTCACAACACATGTATGATTAAGTGGATGCCACTGGTTGAAACTGCTGAGGAAACCTGTTTACCTCTTGTCAAGACAATATTCTGCCACTGTATAATGGTGTGTATGTACGTACATGTAATATATATGATCGTGAATTTAGATAGAAAGCCTGCCTTATTGTATAGTCTGAGAAAAAAAATAGTTGTGCAATGTAACAGTAATCTGAGACCCATATACTTTTTAAATTGACTAAAAATCAATATTTCATGCAGATAGAATTGGTAGCAAATCCAAGAGAAAGATAACAGCCAAGAAATCATTGATCTGTTCTGTGAAATACACAGTGTTTATGCAACTCTGTGTATGCGTTTGCATGTGCACATGTATCTTTGTGTTTAAACACACATTTGTGTATATCACTTACCAAGAAATCAATATAATGCTATATTTTTACTTAAACATCTGTTTTGTAATATGGATTCTTAGAAAGGGAAATTCATGGCCTGATAATATAGTGCAAATTGTCTTACAAGATTCTTAGTAGTGGTCAATATGTTTACTGTTTTACAGAATAAAACATTACCCTTGAGAGATATGGTTCATATCCTAAAGAACAAAAAAATGTTTAGTGAACAGAAAGAAAGGAATACAAATAGCGCATACACTGAACATACTAATTTTAAATGATGTGGCCACATTCTTCAGCACTTGCTCACAGCAGTTTTTCCTTGACTTAGTAGAACAGCTTCTGACTTATGTCATGTAAATAATAGGAGAATCTATGCTGCCATTTAAATATGCTTCATTGGAAAACAATGAAAACAATTCCAAAGGCATGCATTTCTGAACAGCATAAGCAGTTCTACTGCACAAGCAAGATATCTGTATTGATCCAAACAAAGTCACTTTAGACTTAGTGGGGAGAAAATAGAAATAGAGAAAACCAACATTTTCTCTACTTATCTAAGTTCACTGAATTTTTACTACTTCTGTCACCTTTTTATTCTCTTTAACATCTAGGAAAGGTGAGTGCAATTAGATGTAAGAAGCTTTTCTTCTTTTTTTTAATTTTCTTTTATGAACACCATATACTGGTTTATCATTACTTGCACAGGCTTTGTATTGAATTGATCTTTCAAGATTGCATGGCTCATCGGGAGTTGTCTTAACCTGTGCTGATTTTAGCATCTTTCGGTAGTGACAATTGTCTAGCCATCAAGCAAGCCTCATCTAGATTTGTTTAATCTTTAGTTTAGCTTTGTGCAAGTGTATGGTGTACTGCCTATTGATCACGCATAAATGGCAAAACAAGTACTCTTTGCAGGGTGAACTATATTGTAGCCTTAGATTAAAAATGGAGGGTTTAGGTGAGGCCAGGCATTAGATGACACAAGAAGTACTAAGACTCTACACACAAATCACCGTGGCCAGATACTAGTGACTAAAACTATAAAAAAACAAATAAATAAACATGTGAATCAAGTGAAAGAGGTTTCAGGGATAATAACAGAAAAAAAAAGTATACTGTGACACTGGAAACCAATGAACTACCAGGTGCATCATTGTTAGGGTGAAAGAGTATATCCTTTTAGGGCAGGACTGAAGCTGATGACCTTCTGAGACAAGTGAGCATTGGACAGGTGAGCATAACAACACATAAGAATGTACAGATACAAGAAAGTTTTGGTTTACCAGTCTTAGCTATGTTATTAATTAAAAGTGGTAATATCATAACTGGACTGTAATAACTGATGTGGTTTGATTATAGGGCCTCAGTTTTAATTGCAGTAACTATAAATTCTTAGATCTATATGTAAGGTTTGTTTCCTTTGATCTAGAAAAAAACCCCCAAAAACATTAAGTGCAATATATTATACATGTAAATGACTCAGATACTTTTGACTGAAACTTTTTTATTCCAAACATAAGATTTCTTATGCTGGGCCATGACAGAAATGTGACCAAGGCCATCCCTCTCTAGCAAAGGCTGGTAGTGGTTGCTTGAGGACAGAGTACAGGCCAGGGGGAAATAGGGAACAACTCCTGCCCCTGAATGACATTCCACTTACTGTCAACCTGAAATTTATGAAATTCCTGAGTCAAATATATTTCATAACTTCTAATAAAATAATACTCTATGAATTCAACTAAGCCCTTTCTGAAGTAATATAGTGTCTTGGACATATCTACCACAATTCAATTATGCATTTAGTTAAAAAGTTGAACAAAAGTGTGGGGAGAAATCTAATGAAATTCAATAAGGGCAAGTGTAAAGTACTGCATCTGGGGAAGAACTACCCCATGGATCAGTACAGGTTGGGGGCTGATCTGTTGGAGGACACCTCTGGGGAAAAAGACCTTGGAGACCTAGCGGACAACAGGATGACCATGAGCCAACAGCGTACCCTCGTGGTCAAAAGGGACAATGGCATCCTGGGATACATTAAGAAGACCATGGCCAGCAGGTCGAGGGAAGTTATCCTCCCTCTCTACTCTGCACTGGTGAGTCCTCAAATGGAGTGCTGTGTCCAGTTCTGGGCTCCTCAGTTCAAGAAGGACAAGGAGCTACTGGAGAGGGCCCAGCGCAGGGCCACTGAGATGATGAAGGGCTTGGACCCCCTTCCATATGAGGAAAGGCTGAGAGAGCTGGGTCTGTTTAGCTTGGAGAAGAGGAGGCTGAGGGGGGATCTTATCAGTGCTTATCAAAATCTAAAGGGTGGGTGTCAGGAAGATGGGGCCAGGCTCTTCTCAGTGATGTCCAGTGACAGGACTAGGGACAATGGCCATAAACGGGAAACCAGAAGGTTCAGCCTGAACATGAGGAAACCCTTCTTCACTGTGAGGATGACAGAGCACTGTAACAGGCTGCCCAGAGAGGGGGTGGAGTTTCCTTCTCTGGAGACTTTCCAAAGCTGCCTGGACTTGTTCCTGTGTGATCTACTCTAGGTGATCCTGCTCTGGCAAGGGAGTTGGACTAGATGATCTCTAGAGGTCTCTTCCAAACCCTTCCACTCTGTGAACACACATCTTAATCTGTGAAAACAAAACAACCCATGACTTCCTTCTTTTGGATGAGCAGAGTTCTTCGTTTATGTCAGTGTAACAGACAGTGTATCTTACCCTGTATATTTTTAAAATAATCATCTTCTGAGCTATTCTTTATAAACATGATGTCAATTATTATTTTTACAGTTCCCTGAGAGTTCATGAATGATACAGGGGGGATATTAATTCAGACTTCTTAGTAATAAATTAAAAAAAATACAAATATTGTGTTGCAAAGCCATTTTTTTGTTTGCTACTGCCAGCTGAACCCATCTCCTCCTTTCTTGGGACTTCAGGTGCGTAGGCTGTACTCCAACTTAAACACGAGAACAGGACAACATGGCTTACACTTAACATGTTACTAATCTGTGACCTGTTAAACTCAATTAAGTATATGGTTGCTAGATTGAAACTTAATCTGCTTACACAGTTTACACTCAAAATTATATGGAAATGCATCTACTTCCATTAATAAATAATAAAATGGAAACCAAAAATTAATTCCTTAAATTCACAGTTAAATCAGTTTTCTGAAAATGAACCTCTATCAATAATACTGAAACAATAAGAAACAATTTTTGATTATGAGCATGCTTTTGAGTCTGAGCAACCTTACTTTGGCAGCATGACAAAGACATCCACAGTAGCTTTGTTTTTATGACTGACATTCATCCCATGTGAACCCAATTGATACCAAGGGATTTATAACAGGTATAATAAACAGGCTTTGACATTTCCAAATTAATTTCCTTGACCTAATATAGACACATAATCATAATCTTGGTCTTCTTTCAAGAAAGTTTCTCCATTCCCTTTAGTGCTGAAACAAATATTAGCAAAGTTTAGACTTTTATTCACGCTAGAGAAAATTGTGCGTTAATTCATTTGGCAGCCCTTCTCTCTGTTCTCAATGAGGACGGACTTCATCCCTGAGTACTTTCTCATGTCTACAATGACAGAATGTGAAAAGTGCAGCAGTGCACTTTTAGAATAGATATGGTTTCTTCCTTTATGGAATTTCTTACTTTTCAAACCAAGATATGAGTGACTGCCTTCTACTGCAATGTCATGGACTTTAGTATATATAAATGATTTTTCTGCTAGCAGGGATTTGCTAGCTAGTTTGGCTTTGACAAGCAGAAGCTTATTGTAAAAGAGCATCAGATCCCACATTCAGAAATGCCTTCTGCAGCTGTGTCCAGCTGGCTGGCATCTCTAGTAACTGCATATACATGGCCACAGATCACCATTATTGACTTAATTTCCAGGAAATGTTTGCTTATAAAATGAGTAGTCAGGTTTTATACCTTATTAACTTTGTTACATTACAGCGTCCATGTTGTGCAACTCCACTTACTGTGTTGTATGTTTTTTGTGACCACTGTGACTTTTTTCCACTCCTCCTTCCAGAATTTATTAATTTTATCAATCAGGACAGATGATTGCATGAGATCTACCATGGTTGGATGAAGATGACAGTAAACAGTTCTGGACAGATTAGAAATAAAACATGAAAAATGGGATACGATCTGAGGCAGCAGATGTTGCAAATTGGGAGCAACTCCTCAAGCCTGGAGATTCTCAGAGATGACCTGAGCCATCTTAGTCAGTCACTGAGCTATAGAATGATGATATTAAAAAATATTTACTTCTTCATATGAACACATTCATATAAAGGAGCAAAATTCAGAGATCTTTGACTCAGTACAAACTTGTGAAAGTCCATATGATTCTGCACAGTGTTTATGATTTTACCTGGTTAGGCTTACCAGCAGCCTAGCTGTTTGCTGTGAATGGTGTCCTAGATTATATATCCTCTGTGTTCGCAGAGATACAATACCAAACCTGTGCAACAAAGAATAACATTGTGCTGCTTTTCATTTCCCTGCCTTTCTGGTTAAGTATGAGAAATTAACTGCTTATTGCACAAATCCAACAGTGTATTGGGCTTGTGTGGAAGGGTTTGGTAGCAGGGGAGGGCCTACAGGGATGGCTCCTGTGAAAAGCTGCTAGAAGCTCCCCAGGCTCCAAGTCGGACCCACCTCTGGCCATGGGTGAGCCAATCAGCAATGGTGGTAATGCCTGTGTGATAACATATTTAAGAGGGGGGGGAAAGCAGGGGAACTGGCAGCAAAGAGAGGAGTGGGATTTTGGTAGACACCAAAAACCAGTGCAGAAAGGAAGGGAGGATGTTCACTGGCAGGCCATGGTGAGAGGGCAGGCTGTACCCTGCAGTCATGGAGGGTCACGAGGGAGCAGAGACCTGTCTGCAGCCCATGGAGGACCCCATGCTGGAGCAGGTGGCTGCACCCAAAGAGACTGTGATTCTGCAGAAAGCCCTTGCTGGAGCAGTCCGCTCCTGAAGGACCACACCTTGTGGAAGGGACCTAAAGAACTGCACCCCATGGGAAGGACTCAAATCAGAGTTCATGGATGACTGTCTCCTGTGGGAGGGACCCCACAATGGAGCAGGAGAAGAGTGTGAGGAGACTTCCCCTGAGAACGAAGGAGTGGCAAAAACATGTGATTACCTGACTGCAACCCCTATTCCACGTTTCACTGGTGGGAAGGAGGTAGAGAAATCTGGAGAAAAGATTAAGGCTTTGGGAAGAAGGGAGGGGTGGGAGGGAAGGTGTTTTTAAGATTTGGTTTCATTTCATATTATTCTACCCAGGTTTGATTGGTAAAAAATTAAATATATTTTTCCCCAGGTCTGTTTTGTCCATGACTATTTGTGAGTAACTCCTCCCTGCCCTTGTTTCGAACCAGAAGCCTTTAGTTACATTTTCTCCTCCCATCCCACTGGGAAGAGAAGTAAAGCAAGTGGCCATTAAAAAAAGCCATGAATATTACAAGATCAGAGTTTATTGCTCGACTCACCCTATACACAGAAAAAGATTTCTCTGAGACTGCAAATAGAAGCACTATAAATATGGTTTTAGTCAGATAATATCCAAGATATGATGAAGCCTCCTGTGTTGGCCCTAATGTTTCTTGTGTATAGATGTGCAACAACCTATCTGAATGTCTTGGACTTTCTTGCAAGATTTAGAGACCTGAAACAATCAAAATAGAAGTAAAATTCATCTTTACTGAGTAAAGGTTCCTGGTTGTGGTAGCCAGTTTTCCATCCTTGCCACTGCTTAGCTATACATAATCACTTCTTTAGTCTTAAAAGGAAATAATTGCTACAAGATAAAGTGAGGTTGAATTCTTAAAACCTTTCACTAAGGATGTTTCGTAATTCTTACATGACAACCACCATATTATGGGAAAGTGTATACCTGCATATCTAATGATATAACAAGGAAGAAATGCTTCAGTAAACTTGACTGGAAATATTCTAATAAGTTTAGGAAAGTGCCAGTAAAAATAATTTCCTTTAATTATTACATAAGAATGTAGGATAGCAATTTTACCTAATGGTTACCCTGATAAAAGACGGATACTAGAGTGAGACATACATTATGGAACATCCTACACACTAGCCATGACTGTATATTCAGTGAGCAGAAGTATGGCAGTTTCTGATAACAAGGTCTGATCATAGGTCTGTCAGTCTAGTGTCTTGCCTGAAGCACTGGACCAGGTAACTCATGACAGTTACAGCAACACAGTCTTACAGTTACGTATGTTCGTTATATTACAGGTCACTTGCATTAGATCAGATGGAAAGGGAAGACTCCTGCCCATACAGAAATAATGGACTGACCACTGCATCACACAGACACACTCCTCGTCAGCCCAAGGTGCTGACTACAAGAGTCAGCATTTTCCACGTGTATCACCTGACGACTAATGTAACAATTCACAATCTGTCACATCACATGCACTTGGCAAAAATTTGTCTTAGATGTCTTTTGCCAGGATTTCAGGCAAATTTCATGAGGCTAATAATAGATCAAAATATAATTACCATTCAGCAATGAGATACCATTTCCGACTCATATGTAAAAATGGAATGATATATAGAAGACATGGGAGACAGTCATTCAGCTGTAGTTTTATACTGAGAACTTATTCTGAGAAAAGCAGAAATTACTTAAGGTGGTAATTTTTCTTTTATCTTTGAAAAGAAATAATGGAAGAGGGGATGATCCTCCAAAAGGAAAAAAATGAGGAAAATACTAATGTTGATACATTGTCTACACTGAAAAAAACAAAACAACCAACCAAACATAACAACAAAGCAAAAACGAAAACAAAACCCCAGATAAATTTGAAGGAAGACGTTTGGGACTGCAGTTTATGATTATTTCTTTGGTAGGAGAAGCTTCATCCACCTTCAGCAGTCTTTAAGATCAGTTCAGATTAGCAAATCAGGCATTTTGTAAGGGCATCTGGCCCAGGTGAGAGGAAAGGACTGTATCAAACAATGTCTTGAAGTGACTTCCATCTCTTCAGTAACTGAGGTCTTTTCCTAACTTTGCTATCAACCTATCTGCCTCCTAATTCCTGCTTTAATATCCCAGCTTTTTTCAGTACAGTTCCAGAATCAAATTAAAACCAGAATAAAACGCAAATTTTCAAAGTCTGAGTTTACTGCATTCTATATTTTGATAGATTATTATTTTTTTTTTATTTCCACAAGTTCAGGTGCCTACCTTCAAAAATATTTACATATCACACTCTGATAGTGTCATCATCACCTATGTTAGGCTTCCATAACATAATAACATGAATTAAATGGCCTCCTGAGCCACAGATACTCCAAGAACCAAGCCTGAAGGGTTTGTCAACCTGAGCTCCAGAAACCTTTAAGATATTCTTCATCACAAAGCTGTTTGCAAGAAAAACTTACCTGAACAATGCAGGTTGCAAAAATTACGCTATACCATTTCAGAGTGCATTCTCTATTAATTGTCTACACTAATATAAGCAAAACATTCATAGCAATGTTTCATAGAATGGTTTGGGTTGGAAGGGACCTTAAAGTTCATCTAGTTCCAACCCCCCTGCCATGGTCAGGGACACCTTCCACTAGACAGGTTGCTCAAAGCCTCATCCAGCCTGGCCTTGAACACATCCAGGGATGGGGTACCCACAGCTTCTCTGGGCAACCTGTTCCAGGGCTTCACCACCCTCACGGTGAAGAATTTGTCTGATGTCCAATCTAAATCTCCCCACTTTGGATTTAAACCCATTACCCTGTTACATCCACTTAGTACATCTGTTACAAATTACAAGACAGTCAAAGATTGAGAGTTTTCATCATCTAATGAATTATCTATGCTGTTAATGAATAAAGGGTTTCTTAAAATAATGTAGATTCTATGGCCTTCCCAGCAAAATAACTTTTAATTGTGACATGTGATACGCGTGTTATTAACACCAGTAAATAAAAGTTTAGTGATTTCATTCTTTGTCCTCCTTTGACTGACTACAGGGGTACTCAGCGTGCTGCCTTTTAAGGTATGGAAACTTTGTATTTTGAATCAGGACTACCACATGATTTCACAGTGTGGTTTCAAAGAGTGAATGAAAAAAGGCACCACATAACAGCAGTTTTTGCTTCCAAACTTTGCTAGGCTCAGCAGAGAATTTTAAGGTGACTTTGCCTGAATTCCTCCAGAATCAGAGTTGGACCTCCTGAAAGTTCAGTACCATTCCTTTTGGCAATGCCTCCTAGACTTTCAATTCTCATGCCAGCTTTGCCCTGCACTAAAGAGATAATGAACACTAAATTTCTTGGCATGCCCATTTGGCACTTCCATGTTACCATTCTCCCTCTGCAAGTAAAGTCAGCTGGACTTTTAGCCTACTAGAGCCCTGTGCGTAATTGTTCAGTAAGAAAGGCTTTTCAGCAAATTGTTTTGTTCCTGCTGTGTTTGTTTATTTGTTTGTTTTCTGTTGCTTTGTTGTTGTTGTTGGTTGCTTGGTTTGGTTTGGGTTTTTTAATTTGTTTGGTTTTGTTTGTTTGCTTGCTTGTTTTTCCCCATTCATGAGAAAATGCTGATTCATCCCAAGGAGAACTTTACTGGAAATGTGTTTTCTTGGTTGCATATCGGAATTTCCAGAGGCTAAAGGTGGAAACGTGTCAGAGGAATTGGACTCAACTGCTGAAGGCCAAGTCATTATAGAGTATACACAGTTTAAGTCCCTTGCTCCTCCTTTACTCATTCCAGACCTGTTCAATGAAAGTGGAATATAAAATTCTCAATCAGAAGTTATCATATGAATAAGTTGAAAAATATTCTCGGGTTTTCTTGGTTTTTTTTTTTTTTAAATTTTTTTCCCCTCTATAATGAATCTCACTAGCAGGTTTGTTTATTTGTTTTATGTTTACAGTAGGGCACTAAGCTGCATTCTGAATCTCATGAAAACAATTCCTTAAGTCAATAAATGCACTGGACAAGAAAAGGGATATGTTGTTACTTGTTCATACTAATTTGCAAGTTCATAAATCATCCATTTTTTGTGCTGAATGGCTAGCAGATGGGGGGTGAGCAATATCTTAGAGAAGATAATAAGAACAAAGATTTAAATAAATGGTAAGCATGGAAACATCCAGTGTTCTTTTAGCAAGATGTACCTGAAATGAATTCATCTGACTGCGAGAAAATTAAGAAAACACCTGCAAGTCTTTATGGTGTGGCTTGCAAGAATGAGTTGTGAAACCTCAAAAGGTTCAGTTGTTAAGCTGAGACATTTCTCCTGAGGGCTATGGAAAATCCTGCCTTGATTTACACTCATGCAGTCTGACTGACTTCACTGAGTGTGAATGAAGGTACTCCAACCTTTCGGAGTTATGGGATGCTCGCATAGACTTTATTTCCCACAGGCTGCACTCTGTTCCTTCAGTCTTGCTGGGAATACTAAGACCAAAATATAGAGGACTGAAATGGCAATAATTTATGTTCTGTTATATAATTTCAATCAATGCACAGGAAGAGGATTCTGGACTAGTAGGAAAGGTATACCTGATCTATATCCCCCAACTTTCAGATACCTCAAATAATACACAGCTTGTCTCTCCCAGTTTTGTGTGTTAGTAATTCAGGAGAAAGAGAAAAGAGTAGCCTAAAAGTTCATGGGAGTCTGAAAACAAAGGATATTAGAAGGAAAATAATGACATATTAGAACTTTAAAATATTTCTTGTTCAAATACGTAAGAAAAATGACATATGTTTGTATTAGATAGGAGGAAACACCTTTTTTTTATCCACCTCTTTCATACTATTCAAAATTCATCATTTCTCATCTTCATACTACATTGCCAACCAAACTGCCAGCTATTTCAGAAACTTTGGAACGTATGAGTAGCTGCTACAATGTATTACAAATTAAATTAATCTTTAGTGATAATAGTGCTTAACGAAAACAATCTCATGAATCTAAAATATTTATCTACTCTTCACTTCTCTTTTCTTGTATTAGCATAGTAATCTGCCTTTCCAGTTCAAATGCTGCCTTTGTAGTACTACCTTGTGGTAAGTTTCTGATGTCTTCTGCCCTTGTTTGTGCAATTCATGTTTGAAATGCAACAAAAGATTCTGGAGAGTAACAGAACTACATAAATCCTTCCTTAAATCCTCCAATCTTGAGATTAAAAAAAATTCCCACATTAATGTTTGTAAACCCAATAATGGGACCAGGTCCAATAATTTATGGCTATATTTGCAATTTGATTCTCTGCCAACACAAAGATAAGAGAAAGGATTCATTTCCAGCTCAAAGAATCACTGTTTAGCTACATGAACTGTTAGTAGCCAAAGTATGCTTTGTTCACTGGAAGTGCCAAAATACAAAAATACGGGAAAGATTGTACGGTCATTTCTAATATCTTTTATTTGAAACAAAGATTAGAACTGTTTTCAATTCACCCTAATGTTTATTCTGTGGATTTTAAACAGGTGAGCTGTTTTGGCATTCTGTAGCACTCTGTATGACTTGCCAAAATACTCTTCCTGACCCTGTCTTGTTGAAGTAAAATATACAAAGGCACCAGCTTTGGCATCTTTATGCTGAGGGTAATTTGACAGTGTTACTGGAGGTGAGCTACTTCTCCTTTGTGCTGACCCAGGGTAGCAAAATGGCAGTCTGATCTGGCAGATAAACAAGTCTGTGACAAATAGCACTGACATCCTTGTCAAAAGAAAAGACATGACTCAGACCCAATATCTATACACAGACCAGTGCCAGCTTTCAGTGACAAATGGTTTCAGTCTGACAGCGTGTTTCATTGCTTGAACTTTCATCTATCAAAATAAGACACAGAAGCATGGGGACACAGACAAGAAGGGAGCATGAGAGAAAGCCACAGATACAGCCAGGCAGCAGGGCCTGCTCACTTACAACAGTACTTACATTTTTTTCTAGTCGTTTAGTGCCTTTGTCATTCCATGGTGAATGTTATACTTCTCCTCCTGTTCTTTTAAAGTTAAAAAAAATAAACTGAAAAAAGATTTTTTTTCATTACTTGTATTTTCAAGCATTAGAAAACCAGAAAAAAGCCACGCGATTTTTTTAAATTTAATCTCTCTCTACACAGGACACTAAGATTCACTTACCATAGTCAGAGTCTAACAGTCAGTATTAGACTAATGGAAAATTTATGTGTGACTACAGACTAACAAGCAGCCAGTTAGTCTGGCTATCTTGCTTTGAATGCGCTGGTAGGCAGAGAATCAACACCAGGCAGTTTGTTCTGGCAGTTAATCACCTTTATGTGTTAACAGTTTAGATCTGGATTTCTATTTTCAGTTTGTCTGCTTCTAACTTCCAGGCAAGAATTCATTTCAAGTTTATCAATGCTAGATTAAAGAGAAAAAGAAAATAAAAAAAGAAAGAAAAAGGAAAAGGATAAGGAAAAGAAAAAGAAAAAGAAAATTTAAAAGAAAAGAAAAAGAAAAAGAAAAAGAAAAAAAGAAAAAGAAAAAGAAAAAGAAAAAGAAAAAGAAAAAGAAAAAGAAAAAGAAAAAGAAAAAGAAAAGGAAAAAGAAAAAGAAAAATGAAAAGGAAAAGGAAAAGAAAAAGAAAAAGTCTGGTCTGGCAGATAACCAGGTCCTCCAGGTGCCTGGCCCTGAGATACACACACACTCCCCAGGTCTGCTTGATACTCACCAGAGCTCACACCTGAACTTGCTCCAGGTACTGCACCATGGACACAGGGGCGCCATGAGACAAAATGGATACAGATACTGAGAGACACCAGTCCATGGGTTGTCCATGCCCAGGTGTTGGCAGTGAGGCTGCAGGGCAGCCTCTGTGATAAAGGGCTGGGACAGCACCATGGTGGATACAGCCAGTCCCAGCCCATCACAACCAGCTCCAAAGGCTGAGAGACACTTATATCAACCAGTGTGATCTCAGCATTTTTCACATAAAACCTATATTAGAAGGCTGGTTTTACTGACAGTAATTTCATTTCTCTCATTAGGCATCCATAGCATGAAATCTGAGTGACAATTTTCCTTATTTTAACAGGCTTACAATCACCAAGGTCAATAGCATCCTGGCTTGTATCAGAAATAGAGTAGCCAGCAGGGCTAGAAAGTGATTGCTCCCTGAACTCATCATTAATGAGGCTGCACCTTGAATCCCGTGCTCAGTTTTGAGCCCCTCACTAAAAGAAAGACATTGAGGAGCTGGAGCATGTCCAGGGAAGGGAAATGGAGCTGGGGAAGGGTCTGGAGCACAAGATCTGTGAAGAGTGGCTGTGCGAACAGGGATTGTTCAGCCTGGAGAAGAGTCAGGGAAGACCTTATTGCTCTCTAAAAATACATGAAAGGAGGTTGCAGAGAAGTGGGTGTTGGCCTCTTCTCCAATGACAAATGATAAGACCAAATGATAAGAGGAAGTGGCCTCAAGTTGCATCAGGGAAGGTTTAGATAGCATGTTAGGGAAAATTTCTTCTCTGAAAGTGTTGTCAGACATTGAAATCAGCTGCCCAGGGAAGATGGGGTGCTTAGGGACATTAGTGGTGACTCTAATGTTAGGTTAATGGACTTGATGTTCTTAAAGGTATTTTCCAACCTAAATCATTCTATGATTCTATCATTGAAATCAGCCCACATACTCGTTTTTTTTAATGCTAGGAAAATATCTGGATTGTCTAAGCATTTATGTTCTACTATTACATACTCTGCTGGGTTTAGTCAGGAAAGAATTAACTTTATAGTGGCTGGTATGAAGTTAGGTTTCTGAATTTACCCTGAGAAAAGCACTGATAAGGTTTCTTTTTAGCTGGTGCTGGGGAGTTCTTGCACCAGATTCAAGGTGTCTCTCAGCTTCTGATGTTGCAACTGTGTTCCCAGCTTTCTCACTACAGACAGTGTTGGGGGGACACACACATCTCAGACAGCTGACCCAAACTGATCCAAGGAGTATTTCATTCCATAGTACATCATGCTCGGTACATAAGCAAGGAGGGCACTTGGGGGCCATTACACACTTTCACTTTCAGACACTCTCTTGCACTTTCTAAAACTGTAACTCCTTTTTCAGCTGCGCTGTTAATCCCTTTGCAGTCCCGTTTGTCTCAGGGTCTCTGGCTCTGACTGTCGCTTATCAGAACCTGGCTGTGCATTGGTCAGTGGG
>NW_010241846.1:0-12121 GCF_000690775.1 Eurypyga helias | reverse complement strand
ACCCGACATCGCTCCAGGGCACTGGATTATGAAATCAGAGAAGTCAGAGGGAAGAGCCGGCTCGGCTCAGCCGACAGCTGTGATTTAACGTCCTCGCGAGTGAGGAGCACCCTGTGCAGAAGTTCCTCCTCTTTTCCCAGGCTTTTCCTGAACTGCTGAGGGCCGCCTTCAGTTCCCAAATCCCATGGCCCTGGTACACTACGGCAGAGCCAAAGTGGCTGAAACTCCCCTCCCCTGGAACAGCATCCAGCACTACGGAGGCGACAAAACCTCTTTCACCTCCTACTGTAAACCCCAGGCAAGCTGAAGGCACAGCAGGGTGCGGCTGACAGCTGGAGACTTCCATTCCCAAGCTAGCTCCCAAGTTTGGGCTACACGGTAAAACCCTGTAGACACTTTGTCTGATAACTGAACGAACATCAGCACATTTTCAAACAAGTTGTTCCACTCTCCCAAATACCAGGAACAATGAAAAGCCAAGTCACATTTTGCTTTTAAAATATCGGGTCAAAAATTTAAGTAATTTGGATGCATCAAATCACTGAAAATACATCTTGTTAGTCACGCTGCATTAGGAAAATCTATTTACTGTAAATCCAAGTGAGAAAAATACACCTACAACTAGTAACACTGCAGATTAGAAGTTACACTCTTCCAGTTTAGCTCACACACGCATGCCCCACTCAGTACTGGACCAGCGCCTAATAACTACCTTGAAGCCAAACCAGAAAAAGATGGTTTCAAGACCTGATGTGTCAAAACACACCAGAGCAAGGAAGGATTCCCAGCTTCCAACAGTACAAAGCATTCCATTCTAGCCCGGGAGGTTGAAAATATATCTGACCATAAATAGCACAACGTTCAGATAACCATGTTGGGGTTTTTTCCTCCCATACTAAAATATTACCAGAATTCAAGTATTTGCTATCTCAAAAACTGATCAAAGACAAAAATATTTAGATTCAGACAAGGGCCCCAACCTTGCAAATATTTATTCATGCGCCTAACTTTAGTTCCATTTCCTTCAGGAGGACTACTCACACGCCTGAAATTAAGCTTGTGTGTGTTTGCACGATGCAAGTATAAATTACTACAACTTGTGCCGAGATGAGTAAGAAATATTGTGAAACCCATACAAAAGAGAACAGCCAAAAACTGCTTGCTTGACAGAACTGATCTTTAATTAGAAGATAAACAGCTGCAACAGAAGCTTCTTCATTGCTTTATTAGTTTCATTTAACTATGACGTTGCTTGTTACAGAAAAACCTTAAAGAATTATAAAATTTGAAAGAAAAGTAGGAAAAATGCCTGAACACAGCAAGACCAGAAGAGATGAAAAATATTACAGGTTCAACTATACGTGTTTTGCACGCATTTACAAAGAGAAGAGGAAAACCAGTGTTAACTCAAAGTCCTATCTGCCCCTCCCAGTAAAAACCCCAAACTATGTCTATTTAAAATGACATCATCCTACTTCAGGAGGTTTCCACAAAGTAATTAGTCCATGAGAGGCCTTTTGCCAGCACCACTTCTATGGATTTCGCTGAAAAAGTGTGTCGTGTACCTGGCAGCTACACTTCTGGAAGGCTGAGTTGGACTGTATCCTCCTCTTGCTCATACACATCCCAACAGATCCTATAACGTGAAGAACTGTCTGTCCTTAGCTGACAGTTAAAAAAACACATCACTGAACAATTTCATGACTATTTCTAGTGCATACAATTCCTTCAGTACCTACTAAGCTTCAGGTTCAATACCCTGATTGGACCTGCACTGACAGTAGTCAGAAAAAGGCTACGTTTTCTGTCCAAATTTAAGTGCCTCGGAAGCAACAGTAAGCAGGGATGTCTTAAATGCCATTCTGCAGACACCCAGAATTTCATCTTGAAAGAGATGGGAAGAAACAAAAAACTCTGTTTGTTTTCCCAGTTTGCAGATGGAGATACATACCAGAGCGGGTTTTTTTTTTTAACAGGGCTTAAAAGCCCCGAGAAAGGCACTATGGGAGAGTGCTGACATGACCTGAACAAAAGCAGTACCAATGTGACCTTAACAGAGAGCTAAAGGCAGTCTTCTGTCACAACAAAAAGGGGTAGACGTGTTCTGTACAGGGCAGCGGGTGAGTAAAAGGAACTGATGAGATAGCAAATGACAGGCGGATCGAGAGAAACACAGATGCAGCAAGTGGGCAACTATTAGCAACCAAGAAAAAAGGCAGACAGAAGTCTGTCATTTCACTGTACTGCCCACAAACTACAGCTGTAACCACAACAGCTATTCTGCGGACAGCACTGATTCAACATATCGAGTCTATTTACCTTCCCATTAACCCACTTACGGAGCAGTTTTATGCACTGTCATCTTTTCCCCATGTCAAAGCACATCAACTCAGGAAACCACAGGGTTTTCTTCCTCAAAAAACACCCCACTGCATACTGATGAAAAGAGATTGGAACACAAGGCGCAGAGAAACAGCCGGGCTGAGGAAGGGACCCAAACGCCCTGCATTCCTGGGAGCTGTCAGAGCCTATGGACAGATCTCACGAACTTGCAGCAAGTCACAAGGAGGCGAAACCGACCTAGGCAAGAAAAGTTTCCATGTTATTTCTGTAGGAGTCCAAGGCAGCAACCACAGCTGACGCAATGACTCATGGAAGAATCCTTCGTGGCATTATTAGTTTTAGATTACTGGCAGCCTGGCGAACAGGCCTTCTGAGAAGGAACATGGGAAGTTTAGTGAAGAGACTGGAGAGCCCATATAGCTAGTTCCTTCTTGTGTCAACTCCATACACTTCTCCATCTTCTAAACATTCCCAGCAACTTCAGTGTTGGTTTTGCCCTAATAAAGCACAAGGGAATACCTCCAACTTAGTCAACATTACATCATTTTCCTGGCCCACCAGCGATTCTGTACATAAGTAGAATATGCCACTCAATTTTCCTTTTAGGTTAGGAAACACAGAGTAGCCAATAGAGCCCATCACCATACTTCTTAATGGATCAGTATAAGGATCAGTGGAAGGGACCAGCACTATGGCAACCAGAAGTGCTGAGTTAAGCACTTAGTGAAAACTAGGTCAAGATAAATTTGATTAAAATCAAGAAAAAAATAATATGCTTTTTCACAAGTCTGGAAAGCTAGCAGGTTTCTCATGGTCTTTAAGAAGACAAGGTCCAGACTCCAGGAGGAACATATTTCTACTAAGAGCATTCCACTGGTGCGACTGAGGGCACCCTTCCATCACAGGGATGTTTCCTCTTCTAGATTTTATGAAAAAACACAAGTCTGTGTGTATATATATATATATGTACACATATATCATTCTCATAGTTAACCACAGATTTGCTCTGGGTGAGGGTTTCATCAAGAGGGGTGAAGAGGAGGCAGCAGCATAAGAAGGGAGTAAGAAGAGGGAAAAAACCCTCAGTTTAAAAAGATAAAAGAAAAAGAGAATGCAAAGATAAGCCTTCTTCATAAAACGGATGACAAGAACATGGACATTTGGCCTCCGCACAAGAAGGTACATGGAATCTGCTGATGATATAGATGGTACATCCATCCAAATGAACATTGCTTCCTCTGGGAAATACGCCTTTGCAGACAGATGTGACCAGCTCTAGAAGGAGTTGGCAGTAGTGTCTGTTAAACAGATAAAATAAAGTATAAAAACGACAAGCAGCAATCCTTGGAATATACTACAGCCAACTGTAGTTCTGCCCTTAGCACCCCTTCCATGTAAAACGTTCAGATGGGAAGGGTTTCTATTTCTCTATGAACAGTAACATTTGGAAAGGGTAGAAGAAAAGCATCTCTAGAGAAGTTTCATCCACAGTTCAGTCATTCAGTCCCAGCCCAAGCAAGTGCCTCAGCTATTTTCCATGACACAAGCACTTGGATTTTTCCAAGAGCTGATGTCAGGGCTTTTCATGGAGAAAGAACTGCATTTACAGGGCAGGCAAGGAAGGAGGGCTTCCCCAGCAGCTATTCTCAATGTGGCCTTTGTGCTGCTCTGCTGCCGAAGCCAGGACCCTGCAAGAACTCTTAGTCCTCACAGAAACTCTACAAAGGGGAGGGGACAGAGACATTTTCAGCAGCCAGTACTGTTCTTCCACTCCTGACCGACTTCCAAGGCTCAGAAGCATCAGCTTTCCATCTACAGGCCCTGAAGTTACAGCCTTGTAAAGACAAGGACACCTATTGTTTAATATCTCTACAATGGGGTGGAAGCAGACAAACAAACAAAAACTGGGGAGGGGGGCAGTGGAAGAAGACATAAATAAACCAATTTGCTCATGTTTCCCTAATGCTGCTTTTAGATTCAGCCTAGAAGCAAGACTCCAGCAACAGGGATGTGGTTTGCCCACAGAACGTAGTTCAGAGTACGAATAATCTCTGCTCAGAAACTGCTGAAGAACAGAGGTTGCCAAATCACAGGTGATTTCCCAATGTGACTGGTTACAAGTTACTAAACCCACCAGTTTCCACCTCTGGGAAAGCAAAATCGACATCTTAGAAATGGAAAAATTAGATTAATTAAACACCAGTAATACTGAAATGAGCCTAATATTTTTCTAAAAAGACCTTCAGAAAATGTTAACATAAAGATTTGAGCAGAACTCTAGTGCACTGCAGAGAAATGTCCACGATTTGTTCATTTGCTGCAGGCTTCTATTGCATGACCCACTTAACAGAACTGACCAGGTACAGGAGAAAGGTCGAGCCTTGTGATTTCAGCAGTTACGACCCAGTTTTCTTGCTTATTTATTTATTTTTAAGTAGGCTATAGACAAATATTCCCAGGCACAGAGAGCTCAAGCTTCCCTGAAGCAAGGAAAAGCAGCTGAAATGTGCACGGTTTGGCCATACTAGGAGCTCCAAAATAGCCCTTTTATCCACATTTTCATATCAACTTGGCAGCCTGATCTTCAGCTCATTGAAGGGAAAAGTGCAGAACATGTGTGTTTGATTCTTTTCCCTAGTTTTTATTTTTGAAAATAATTTCCAACCCCTTTGCCCACAGACAGCTTTCTCTATGAAAGAATCAAATAAAGCAATAAGGATTTTTTGCGCAGACAGGGCGTGGCAGTCAAAATTAACCTGCCTCCCTAAACTGTAGCTAATTACGGGGAAATGAAATGTTTGCTTTGCTTGCCAATAATTGCAATACACAACCAGCTCAATGGAAGCAGCCCTACTCCCCGCCTCCCTGCCACCACTCCTCCTACACGGCGTCTGGAAAAGCTTTCTAGTTAGATGCACACAGAAAAAAAATCAAAGCAAGGGACAAAGGAACGAGAACACCGCACCACACAGTTTTATTTTCCTAAATCAACCATAGAATCCTAAAGGCATCGACTGCCATGGGATTTGCTTTCACCCGACACACACGCAAGGGCTTGGAGATCACTCGTGTTGCCCCAGCGTGTCAGGCAGTTTCTGCATTTCATTAGGCACACAGCCTAGTTCCTTATTAAGGCCATACCTAGCTTGTGGTTGTTATGAACCAGCAACAAGACTAGTGTGGAAACAGTTTTTAAAAACAGCAAAAGACAGCAATTAGAAAGGGAGGATAAAAAACACCAGTGCACGTAATACAACTGGAAATGTAGCTTTCAAAACACCCTGACACTAACTCCAATTATCTAGCTTTAAGTTTTGCAAATATATGTACAAGGTTCAGAGCCACATTTGAATATTTGGCCCAGAGTTCACATTTCTGGTGAGTAAGGAAGTAAGTTGCCTGGCACAGGCACACCACACCTCTAGAGCTCGTAACTAATAAATGTAGCTTGGGTGCTGGATACCAGTTCGAAAGTAGCTGCATTATCACGTTTACTATTCCTTCAACAGGCGATTCAAGGAACCAACAAGGCCAAGCGTTCTGCTCCTCAGCATTATTAACTCACATCTGACACAGTATCTCACTGGAGATTTACCTTGATACAGATGCTACTACAATCTGAGCTCATGAGCTCAGCAACACCTTCTCAGATGGATTTCTGTATTCAAAAGTTATCATCAGTTTGTCTGGCCTACTGGACAATGCAAAACGTCATCAATTTACTCCTGTGATAAATAAGGTCAGCATAACTAAAATACTTGGCTCCAAGAAAGGCACCTTGTCTTAAAATTAAGTTTTCCTCCAAGTCCCTTGTTAGCTGGTTTTAAAGCTTAATGTGCATTCACTGGTCTAGAAATCTTTATACCAACGCTTCAAACCCAAGGCTTGCCTGCTCATCAGATCTAGGAATTTATCAGTTCAAAGCTAAGCAGACACTCACCCAAAAAGTATTTTCTGCCCTGCCTTTCCTTCTCCTACCCAGTCATGAACCTTTGGTCAAACTACACCCATTTTGCATGGGACGTGCAGAGAACATCCACCCTTACGACCTTTGCCAAGCTTCTAAATATTTGCTGGTTGCAATAAACCAGTTCACAGCTATTATGTCTTAAACTACCAAAAGGCAGAGTGCTCCCAGTGGCCTAATTTATCACCAGGGAAAAATTGGATACACAATTTTACAAACGAAAGCTATAGCACAGAGAGGACCAAGAAACCATTACCACATAGTTGCTTAACCTGTAGAGTGTATTATTAGCTCCCAGTCCTTCACAGCTTCCAATCCAGCTGATTCTGCTGGTGAAGTTTTACTCATTCAGATGCAAACACCAAGGGCAACAGAAATCTAAAATATTTGAGACTAAATTAAAAATATGCAACTAATTGAACATTTCACCTTACTTGCTTCCACACCTCCCAAGAGGGTTTGTATTCTAGCATTCACTCATATTTTAAAAGGATCCATGGAAAACTTCTCAACCATACATATCAGTTTGCCAGAATTTACATAAAAGATGTAAATGTAAATGTGTGATGTAAATGGAAGTATTAAGAGATCAGCAATGCTACATACCGAAGTTCTAGCTATCTTAGTTATTCACATGGCCTAAGAAAAATAGAGACTTTGTGATATGCAAACCTATTATTTCTGCCCTGAATGCAGGTCTCGCCCGTAACACACAAGACAGAAGATGCACACAGCATACGCTGCATGAGAAGTGAAAAAAATTTACACAGGCATTCGTGGCATGCTTTGCTCCTTCACATTTCATCCTCCTCTTCATCTAAATTACAGGATAAATCCAGAAAGGCCAACTGCAAAGGAGTGAAGCAGAACACAGGATTATGATATCACAGCGATGTGAGGCCCTGTTCCTTCCACTATAAAATGGAAGAGAAAAAAACCCCCTAGCAAAGCCATGGTACTTGTAAAATGGCTCAAGATCCTGAGAACAGCATGTGAGTCAAACACAGTGCTATTAATAGGCCTCTGAAAATGTTTGTATTAGTATTTCCCTCTTGGGTCTCTTAAAATAAATAAAAATACAAAAAAATAAAAGGAAGAAAAACATTTACATAGGAAACCTACCAGCTGCTTTGTGATGGCAGCACAATTCCTCAAGACATGTGGCAGCAGTACAGAGATAACCAAGCTATCAGAAGTATCAATAGCAGTTTTCAGATGTTTCCCCACCCGCTTCACTTACACCACTGTTTGGTACCTCCTCCTCACACAGTGACGAGGACTGCCAGCTCTCACTGACCAAACCCCCCCAGCAGCAATTACCACCTCACAGCCTTTCTACATCAGATCCTCATACCCACACATTAGAAGAAGCTATGGCAAATGGAGAGTCTCTCAAAGCTCTGATGTCTCGCACTGTATTCACGCTGCCTCAGTTCTGCCCCAGCAGTACTGCCCAGACTATCATTGTGACTATCCTCTACTGATAGAATTTGCTTTGTTTTTAGAACAGCTTACAAGTGAAAAAAAAAACAAAACCCAAAAAACCCCACACACAGTGAAAACTGCATTCAGAAAAAGATCTCCCCAAAACATTCACCAATGATTTCTTCAACACTAATACCTAATTTAACATCAACACACACAAAATATCAGCTTACCAAAAATCCCATTCGCTTAGACTGCGGAAGCTGGTGAGAAGGTTCTGCTAACAGGCTGGTATGCAATTCAGCACTGGGAAATGCAAAGAAGGTAGTGCTGCCAGCATCTACATCTAAAGCATCTTTCCTAGCTGTCAAACCTTTGTTCCTGAGCTGAGACACTGAGGCACAGATTTTCACGGCAAGCATCTTTAATGGCCATTTTCACAATGAAAATAGAGAAGACTAAGATTCACATAGCAGCTATTAAGAGAAAAGACAAAACAACCCACTAAAATAGAAAAAAAAAATCCCCTTCTGCTCTTTTTCCATTAAGATATTAAAGGAAAAATCCTCTCTCCCTGCTGCATTCAAGGAAGCTCTTTTCTCATATTTCAGTACATTCATATATCACAGAATAGGAACAAAGACTCTCCGATGTTACCTGTTTCACAAGGCACAGTCAGCTGAAGAAGGAGGTCCCAAAGGCCCATTTCCAGGGGGAGTACACCCAGACCATGTCCTCTCCAAAGAGCACAAGCTACCCCTCTTGGAAGCTTTCCGGATTTTTTACGCTCATCCGATATCCTTGAGAGGCATCTGCCTGATTGTTCCACTGACCACTTGAGGGAAGGAAAGAAACTCCACCTCTTCTCTCCCACCTCCTCCCAGCCATCAGCTGTGGCCCAACGCTGCACTGCTAATGGACACGCAGAGAACAGCATCCACCTACATCCCAGAGACCGCATGCAACGAGAAAACAGAATAGAGCCAGGATTTTAAAACACTCCATTTCCAACTGTCCTGAGGGACGGACCAATATACACCTCAGTATGTATTTATGTATATCCAACACATGGCTATGTACATCCTGTATGTATTTATGCGAAGGTAGGTGTGCACGTACACGTCTACATGTATGTGCACGTGTGTCATCAGATCCCCGATCAGAGAACCCTCATCACGAGACACACAAAGGCTTGGCATAGGGCAGCAACATTTTTTTCTTGCAATCCACTTTCAGCCTTTCACAGGGTGACACGTAATGTATTTTGTTTTCAGAATTTGGAAAACGCCCGACCACCGTGGCACCTGGAAAGCACACAGTCTCAGAAAAACAGAGCCTCCACATTGTTTTAGAAGAGAAAAGGGCAGGAAAGAGGGCGAGAATGAAAGCACGCCTCTTTCTGTCATCCAGGGAAAGAAACCGGGAGGTCAAAACAGGGGGGCAACGAGCTTGCTGCTCTTCCAGCTTCTATGACTGGTCAAGCCCTGGGGAAGAAGGATTGGAGGGTGAAGGGGCTGTTTTCTTTTTCTGCCCCAATAACCTAATTAAGTTTGTGAGCACTGCTAGCGGGATAGAAATTTCTTCACGCTACGCTGTCTGTTTGTGTTTGATTAATGTAAATCTTCCCAGGGCTCTAACCATGCCCCAGGCAGTGTGATGCCTGGCTCTCCATTAACAAGCACCCAAGCTGCCACGTACAGCAGGATGAGAGAGAAATCACGATCTCTCTTTTAGCCTCTGCCATAAAACCATCTCGCTCAGTCAAAATAATTTTTGATGATTTGAATTACCATTCCAAATTCCACTTCTTTTCCCAAATCATGGTGCCTATTAAAAAAATGAAACTGCAGCAAAACTATATTAATAGTAGTTACTTTCGCATTTCCTCAGTTCTCAAGATCAAATTTTTTAGCCTACACTCACCACAGCTTCTGTGCTGCCCAGTCCAATGCATGCTGGTACCAAATATAATCTCAAAACCACAACTGCATCAAGGCTACAATTACACAGCAGACAGGAAGCCAAAAAAATCATCCTACCCTTACATCTATCTGCTCCGTGGTTCTAAGCATGCAGTAATTTCCCAGCCAGAGCTTGTATTTTCCATGCTTCCATCTTTTCCAGTAGCATGTATTATCATTTTCTAAATAGTACTGAGCTCTACTTCATTGGTTCGTATTTTGAAGCATCTGCCCAACTCCTCATTTTCTAGGAATATCACAGATCAGAAAAGAAAATGTCAGCTCTCAAAAAGAAAATGGTAACCGGAGGAAAGCAAAACACCCCAGCATGTAGCCAGCTCCTCAGACACTCACTGGCTAGCACCCCTTCCTTTCAGAGTCCTCATATATGACCCCAAGCACAGGAAAATGAAAGAAAAAAAACACACCGGCAGCACGGTTTTTTAAGCAGACACGAAATCACAAAGAGTTAAGGAAGCGAGGGAGTGAAAAGCTGTTGCAAATCCCAGAGCAGGTCTTCATCTCCAGTTTATTCATGCCTGAGCGAGAATCACGTGCACGGAACAGCCACTGCTAAGGCATAAAAGAGGGTGTCAAAACACTGATATTTTTAAACCTGCATTACATTTTAAAATAAAGTTATTTCCTAATTCTTCTCCCTAATGCTCCTTATCATTAAGTGAAACATATCAGCAGGCCAGTAAGCAGGCCAGTGTGCCTTCAGTAAACTACATTTTGCTTAAAACATTTTAAAAGCAGAGCTTGGAACAGATGGCCAGAACCAGATCTGCTCTCCTCCACAGAAATGCACATTCCCTAACTGCGTGCCTCAGTTTACCCCTCAGTAAAACCGCATACTACCCTACGGCAGGGAAATACCACAAGTTTAAGATTTGTAAGTCACTTTACAATCCCAACAACAAATATGTACAACAAATTTCTCTGAGCTTTGCACAGAAAATACTTAATTTGAAACCATACAGGTGAGCAAACAAGTGGAGGAGAACAGGAATATGCTTCAAGGCTGTGTTATGCCTTTACCTCAGAAGGGGTGTTTTCAATCCCTTTAAACACCTCTTCTGTCCACACTCAAAATGTCACAAAGGTAGCATGCATCATGACTTGAGACTTTTCAAGTAGAAGAGCGTACGAAGAACCGCTTTAACAGGGTTATTCACCCCATATGATCACTGCAGAATTACAGAGACCAGTCACATAAGACTTCACCGACGGCTGCAGTTTTGTTGCTTCTGCACATAATGAACTTGTAATTTTACACTATTAATTTTAATTTATATTTTTTCTACAGCTTTTGGGAAAAAGCAACACAATGCATTCCTTTGAGCGTACGAAGAACCGCTTTAACAGGGTTATTCACCCCATATGATCACTGCAGAATTACAGAGACCAGTCACATAAGACTTCACCGACGGCTGCAGTTTTGTTGCTTCTGCACATAATGAACTTGTAATTTTACACTATTAATTTTAATTTATATTTTTTCTACAGCTTTTGGGAAAAAGCAACACAATGCATTCCTTTCAAGTACAAACCAATGCAGCTGCCAGGAAGCAGTGGAAAAACAAGAAAGATTCAGGAATGGAAGCTTATATCTTGCTTCCTACTCTGATTTCCCAGATTTCCTTCCCTTGGTACTCTCAGCCACAGGACACAAGAAGAAAACAATTTGCAGGGAAAAAAATAATAAATCGTTGCTCAAAAAAAAAAAATAGGCAACAAACTCTGGTGCAACCAGGCTTTTAGAAGAAATCAGAGATAGCTAAGATAGGGCTAGGATTGTAGAAGTAGTATCCCTATTTTAAATCTACAGGGATTTCTATAGCACTGGAAAACAGCATAAAAGGAGGATAAGGAAAGAAAACACAAAAAAGAGATGTCGCTTTCCACATCATTAAAAAAGAAATTTCTCCGAAGAACACAGGAATGATGGCAAAAGAGTAAGTAGATAACTACTCCTCATTTAGCCGTATTTCTTTGTCCATTTAGAAAAAGTGTAATAAAACATAAGACAATTAAGTTAAATAAGTGCTTCTGAAATATCACACTACAAGTGACAAGACCGTGTATTTCAGGTTTTGCCTTCCAGAATTTTCAGTTCTCTTTGATCCATCAATTCTTAGTCAAGTAACTGCAATTTTGGTCCCTACTGCCTCCCTTACACTCTCTAGTGACCTCTTGCCCATACACCCTGCAAGCAACAGCAGAGCTCTTCTCCTTGTTCAATGACAGTATTAGCAGCTCTCAGCTGGTGAGGCTGGGATATGGTAAATATTTATGCAGAAATCAGACCTTTACCCCAATACGGAGCCAGGCATGGGAAAAGAACAGCTTCCCAGAGCTCCATACAGCGGAAGCGAAGTGGTCCCCAAGGACTGGAGTCCACACCCCTGTGGAAAAAAAAAAA
>NW_010241845.1:0-478 GCF_000690775.1 Eurypyga helias | reverse complement strand
GCCGGAGTTAAACCACGACAAGGACCCTTGGATCTACTGGCCTTTCAGCCTCACTTCAGTGCCCAGTAAGATCATGGAAGAGATCCTCCTGGAAGTTATGTCAAAACGTATCCAGTCAGGCTTGAGGAGTGGGATCTTGGGAACCTCATGAAGTTCTACAAGGCCAAGTGCAAGGTCCTGCACATGGGTCAGAGCAATGCCCAGTATCAATACAGACTGGCTGCTGAATTGATTGAGAGCAATCCTGAAGAAAAGGACTGGGGATATTGGTGGATGAAAAATTGAATATGAGCTGGCAGTGTGAGCTAGGAGCTCAGAAAGCAAATCACATCCTGGGCTGCATCAAAAGAAGCATGACCAGCAAGTTGAGGGAGGTGATTCTCCCCCTCTGTTCTTATAAGACCCCACCTGGAGTACCGCATCCCGCTCTGGAGCCCTCTGCACAGGAAAGACGTGGACCAGTTGGAGCGAGTCCAGA
>NW_010241844.1:46300-55057 GCF_000690775.1 Eurypyga helias | reverse complement strand
AAGTCCAGGGTAGCAAACTTGCTGCATACCCTCCTCACCCCCTTAAGTTTCTCGACCTCCACGATTTCATGATCACAAAATGCTTTGTTACAACTGATGTTCTCAGAAGACAACTCAGCACCCTGAGCAACACCACATGAATCACTGTCCTATATACAGCCTAGTCAGTGGACCTACAAAATCAGAGACAATACTGGAGCACAGACTCAGACAATATTCACAGAAAAACTCTCCAATGTAAGCAGGTTAGTATCAACTAGAAATTTCAGCAGCTAAGGAGAAGCTAAAAAAAAAAAAAAGGCTACTAGGCAGCCGAGGAAGAAGAAGGGATTGCACTAGGTGAGTATTAGGTAGCACTGCTGGCCATGCTATCAACTTTGGCACAATGAAGCAAAGCAACTCTTGGGAAGCCATACTGAGACACACGCAGAACTTGGCCACAGGTGTTTATATGCTTGTGAATGGCAGTTAGAATGGCAGCACACCGGTTTCTCTATCGCGCCCTGTATGAACATTTGTGGACACAAAGGACACCTTCAAATTTGAATTCAATACTAATGTCTGTCTCAGACTCAGCCATGAGGCTATATTGGACAAAACAAGGTTTTGAGGGAAGACCTCCAAAAACTCTCACACAGAAACCAACACAGGGAAGAACAAATTTTCAAGGCTGTAATAGCTCACCGTTTCAGGCAGATATGCCGCATCAAGCAAGAGATCTTCTAGGTATGGCCAGAACCACTTTAGAGACATCCCTGACCTACCTGTATTAAACCCTACACATTTATTTTTGTGTTAGAGAAAGAAGGTGACAGAAAATCTGTGACAGAAAATGTTCAGGCCACAAGAATAAAATGTTGAAGCAGGGGTAATCAAATCTCAAAAATCCCAGTTGACTCAGAAAATAAACTGTCTAAAATGACAGTAGGTACAGTTTTTAGTCATAGTTACACTAAACTTGCTATTATTTCCAGTAATACTAACGGTGCTATTAAAAGTCGCAGCACTAAACTGGGGAAAGGTCCTAAAGAGGAGCTTGCTTAATGGCTATGCCCAGTTTTCTGAACAACTTCTTTGCAGATTCATAAAGTCTATTTAGGTCATTCCAAGCCAAAAGCAGATTCAGTGAAATTGAGAAGTCCCTTTTACAGTCAAAAAATCAGATGTTTTCCTTTTCCAAGACAGAGGTAAAAATTAAGCTCAAACAAACAAACAAAAAAGTAAGTTTCAGGATCTTCAAAGCAACAGTTAATAAAAGTGATTAAGCAAGCAAATGAACTGTTACAGTCAGTTTTGCCAAAACGCGTTCTGACAAAGCTCCTTATTGAATAGAAATAGTTTCAGTGTGATGGCACAACTTCAGTCTGCATGTGCACTGCACTTAAGTTTAGAACAAAGTCAAATTTACCCAAATCAAAGCAAAATATCTTGAAAATAGAGGGTTAAAATCCTGAATGCAAGATACTGTAAAAAAACTTAAGTAAACATGAAACTATTTTACTAGTTGGATAACTGAAGGTAACCACAGCATGTTTTCCTTGCTATGAGTACAAACATTAGTATATGAACTACCCAAATCAGCAGGTTAAGCTACAAGAGAGCTGATAGTTTTAAGCAGCCAAAAAAAGCAGAGATCACAAACCCAATATGTATATAAACCAAAAAGGTCTTGTGATTAGGCAAACAGAGATCCCATTTTTTCATACATTATCAACATGAACTCAAGCTCGAACCTCATTCGTTTCCACATTCAGCGAGGCTTTACAACTCAGAGTAGGAAGGCAGAAAAGACCCATGTGGCAGGTGTAATTTTACATGCTGCATAAGATGGACTAAGACATTTTAAAATACGTAAGAGCAGAAAACGTATTGCTTCATCACCTCTGACTGCATTACCCAAGATACTCTACATTTGCATTTATGTACATGGATTGCCAAGTGCCTTTCCGGAACCAGCACTCACACAGCACTGCTGTTGAGAACCAGCCAGCCTCTTGCTGAGTGTGTAAAGCCTGGTCTTCTTGGGAGAAAGCTGCAGTCACATCCCATAGGATGTGCCATTTTTTTGCTTAAGTTTCCTGAGTACTTCTAAATTCATCTTCCATAGTCAGACAGTAATACAAGCATTATTACTAGAAAATATGTGACAGATGGTAATCACAGTTAAAACATTCATTCCCATTCCTGTCCAGCTGTAATTCCACAATACTGACTCATGTACATTCACATGAATTAAACTTTCTGTATCTATAACTGAACTCAGTTACCCATATCGACAGACACAGCTAAGGGAGGGGAAAAAAAAGTTCCATCTTTGCAATATATATGTATTTTTATATGTGAACTAATAAAGTTACTACATATATCAGAAGGCTCTATAACCTTAAATTTCTGTACCTGGAGGATCTTGGCAAATATAGCAGGTATATTTCTCAGGTACATTATCTTCCAGTAAACCCATACAGACTCCATGCTGCCAGCATAAACACTCTTCACACTGTTTAAAGTCAAGAAGTGCACATCAACAGAAATGAAGCCTGCAGGAGCTCAATAAGATTACCTCAATTAAGAGACACATCATCTACATATTTAAGACAAAAAGGTGTGTTAATACCCACCCCCCTCTTCCAGCTACAAGCAAATACATTAAAGAATCAGACTAGAATAAAAGTTAAACTCTTCCCATGCATTTTTCACACAGATTTCCAGAGAATAACAATTACAAGGTGGAAGCAGAGATCCTGAAAGGCGCAAAAATGTTCCATTTGGAGATGAATGTACAGATAAGCAGGACAGAAAACAGTATGCAGGCAAGTTTTCTTTAGCACAATACATCAACTTTCGTGAGTTAAAATGTTTCCACTTTCAAACAGTAATCACACTGGATTATAAAATCCAAGGGATATTTAGGTCACATATGAGTAGCCAATATTATGCTTTACTGATACTTGTATCTCTAACATTTTATCCATTTCAAAGGGAGCTCTACCAATATAACACTGAAGTGCAGATGCAGTTGTACCAGCTTTGAAAGATTCTGACATCCTTCCAAATGTGAGCAATCATATTCGCAAAGACCGAGTATTATCTGGCCCTACTTTTTAGCACAGTTACGCTATTTAAAATGCAGAAGAGTTTTAGAGCATGGGAAAAACTGGATCCACATGTTCCGTTTCAGTCACTTTACTCACACACGCTTTAACAAGCAGACAAAACTTCAACTGTAGCCTAAAGATCAGTGAAACACGGGACAAAATCCCACATAAGAATATTAAGTCAATTTTGATTTGAAACTATGGTATTGGTTCTGAATTACTATTTTCACAAGCAGTGAGACAATAACCTTTATTTCTCAGAGCACAAGCCAAAAGCTTAATGCAGAGATCTCCTCAATGTTGGCAAAAACAAGCTAAACCACACACAAACAGCAACTTCAAGCAAACTTGGATGCGGCTCCTCACTGACCTACAAGGATGCCAACTTGATAAAGAGCTCATCTGTGCTAACACCACTTCTACCACTGCAGTGGTCTTAGCTGCTGCCTCTCCTCAAGCCACGAGAGACAGAAAGGGACCACCAGTTTCTGAATATGTCACTGTATTAAATTAATGATCTAGGTGTGGAGGAAAGAGCAGCACTGGGAATGGAGAATGTAAAAGGTCAGAGAGAAACAGGTTTTCCTAAGATGGGACTAACAGTGTTTTGCCTGACAAAACGGGTAACCAGTCCTAAAGCAATAAAGAGATGTTTTCAGAAGAGGCTGGGACACCATCCTCCTTTCACAAGGATGATTAGCAGGAGCCAGAAGTCTTGAAAGGAAGACGACAGATGAAGAGAAATAGACTGCGTATTAAAAATAAGAAGGGAGCTCCTGACCCTAGTTACACCTGCATCCTATACACCGTGCCACAGGGCACGGAGCTACGCTCAGTGTTTTTCCAGGCAAGTTTGCCCAGAACTCTTAACAAAGCATCATGACTTTTTTTATTTTACCCAACTGACATTTAAACATCCACTGCATCAGGGAACACTTTTATCTGCACATTCTGCTTCACAGCTTGGCTGGCCAGGCTACAGGTTGCTGCTCTGGACACACACTGCATGGAAGCTATTCCCTGCCCAGGCAGTAGAAGGGAAATTCAAAACAAGCCAAATAAGAGATTTTGAAGAGGAAAAACCATGCAGAGTTGTGCAATAACATTTACATCAAAGTTCAAGTGCAAAAGAAAAATCTGAACCCAATGGACATGTATTTAAAGCAACTTTTCATCTACCATAAGAAAAATATCCCAAGTCCATTTACATCCATCACCTCCAGGGCCACCAAATCCAGTCCTAAAATTCTCTACATCACACAAATGGACTAACGTTTAGGTATAAAATCCAAAAGGAAAGGACAATGACATTTTGTCCGGACTTTTCCAGGCCCAAGCCTTACTCTAAAAAGGGAGTGCTGTGGCTTCAGAACAGCATGCTAAGTTACTACTTCACACAGGCTCCACAAATGAAATCCAGTAATCTCGTTGCAAGTTACAGACACTGGAATGAAACAGCATCGACCAATAATGTATTATTTCTTCTAATTTTTAAATTGTTTAAAAATTCTTTAATACATTTTAATAATGTATTTCTATATCCCAGCACCAGGAACGGTATTTTTTAACAGTCTTACACGATTTGTGCATAATTTAAGTCAAGTTCAATGTAACGGAAAAGTTTTTTTCAGAATCTATAAGCCGAATTTTTTTGAGTTTCATTATTAAAGACCTAAATGGAACAAACTCTCTGCATAAGGGTTTCATTAAACCTTAATGCTCCCCAATCTTTTGTTAAAATAAAGGTGCTGCTTCTGGTTTTTCCCTCATTATTTCTAAACGTGGCACATGCACAGAAATGAGTACAGTTCAAGGAGAAGATTATTTACCATCCTCCCTGTTGTAAGAGAGCACCATACACATATCCTTGGAGGAATGAACCCCCGGTCTTGTGCATACAGAAACTGCCCTGGCTCCTAATTTTGACACCAAGTCAAGGCAGACTGGCACATGCTCAAGCAAGTACCCCGAGTATCAGCTATTTCATTCAGATCTCACAGTAATGAGCAGGGATAGGATAAACACCCTAATGGAGACAAGTGCTAAGAATCACAATATTCTTCTAAAAACCCATACACTCAGTAAAACTACCTATCTTCAGGAAGGGAGGACAAGTCTAAACACAAGTTCTTTAGGGCAGACACTTCCAAATTCTAGTTTCCAAGGTTCAAATTAAAGCCAGAGTAGGAAATACAGAAGAAATCTTTCCTTCTTATCCTACACAGGGTTCTCACTCTATAAAGACAAAGGAAAGTGTCAATCTTGGCACTAAACCTCTGAAAAGCTGAAAATAGGTTCCCCTTGTCACAACTCCATAGTTGTATAACACAGCACTTTGCTTTGTATTAACACTCTCTACTTGAATTAACTCTGGCATTTCTGCATCAATAACTGAAGACTAGACTGTTCAAAATATTTTCCCAAAAACTAGAGGCTGACAGAAAGGTGTGGAGACCACAGCATTTGGTACCTCAAGCCAACCATCTGCCTAACATACCACCCCAAAGTCTTGTTACCAGCTCCTTGCTCCCCAGTTCTTATCTTTTCAATCCCCTTAACGAATGGGGGTAGAATAACAGAATCACAGACTGGTTTGGGTTGGAAGGGACCTCAAAGATCATCTAGTTCCAACCCCCCTGCCATGGGCAGGGACACCTTCCACTAGACCAGGTTGCTCCAAGCCTCCTCCAGCCTGGCCTTGAACACTTCCAGGGATGGGGCATCCACAGCTTCTCTGGGCAACCTGTCCCAGTGTCTTACCACCCTCTCCGGGAAGAACTTCTTCCTGATATCTAATCTAAATCTCCCCACTTTCAATTTAAACCCGTTACCCCTTGTCCTGTCACTACGTGGCCCCCGCCAGGTACTCACCAACCTGTCAATCTGCATCTCTTTTCCAGAGAAAATAACCTGGTCTCCTAGACACTTCTTTGGTAACACAGCTGAAGTGTTTAAAATTTACAATACATTTCAAAAAAACCCAAACTAGTTCAACCTAGAACACCAATCTCAGAAGCAGCCCACAAAACCTTATATGAAAATTATCCATAGGCTGTCTCCTCAGCTAGCTGACAGTTCTCTGCATTCTGCACCATAGATAGTGGTGAGCCTGCTTTCGCAATAAAATTCTACTCCAGGCTGTACCTTTGTTTTCCACTGAGCCATCTCCGCAGAAGGCAGCCAGCCCCCTTTATTCCCAACTGTCAAGACTCCTTTTACTCCTATACACTCAGATGCTCTTTATCGAATTTTGACCACTGCTCATCACTGCACCCTTTCCTACAAATGCACAAGGTATCTTTCACTCTGCGTTGTCAGGATCCAACACGAATACAGGTCTGCATCAAAATTCCCTCAGCACTAAGAGAAAAAGTGTCATACTGTCCAGATCAAATTTCCACAAAATAATATGGAAGGTCAAGGAAAACTACCCAGTGAAGTGAGCTGTTAAACTCGACCACTGAGCACAATTCAAACTCATTAGAGCCAGCCCCATTAAAAATTTTTAAAATTAGGTTGTTGATGCTCACACAAAAAAAGGTGATTCTACTGTCCTGCTGCAGAAGCCAAGAATTCTTCACACTACAATTTAAACAGTGCACCCTCTCTTCTCCTTAACAGGTTTCTGCCTCTAGAAATTAATAGGAACTGGGTAGAATGGCTCAGAGAAGCTGTATGGGGAATGGTTTCCTGATACTTTACAAATTACTCAAAAAGTAAACAGCCAGGATAATTCCAAAGAGGCTTTTATCAGCACTACTAAGTGGGAGAGATAATAGCCACTGCTCTGGCTGGAATCAGTTTTCAGTGAAGCTGGTTTTAAAAGAGTACATATATGGAGAGCAGAAAAATTACTTATGCAGATCAGGAATTTTGAATTTACAAGCTACAGAAGAAGCTGCAGAATGGACAAATGCAGCTCTGCTTCAAAGCAAGAGACTCAAGTAATGATTTTTTTGTTCATTCTATCTAGAGGATTGTAGGTTTATGCCAAGCTTCTTGCAGGGCAAAGAAATGGAAGCGTACCACCTTCTCATGCCAATACTCTGTACATGCTTCCTCAGGGAAGCAAAAAGGCCAGATAAAAAGGCACTGATTTTAAATACGTATTCTCTAAACCTATGTAGGGTTCCAATTTTTACAAAAATACAAATCCACAAGTGATAAGCCAACTGTTAATGGCTTGTGTAAAACTGTCCCTCTTCCCCAGTTTCCCTAAATCAAAACCAGAAACAAATGGAAGATTTTTCACAGACTATCAAAAAGCCAAGGTCTCTACCTGTCATAGAAGCTACTCATCCTGACAGGTTACCTTAAAAAAATTTAATGGTTTCAGAGGACAAGAAGTTTATTTCACGTACAGAACATACCCTGTACATACTTCTACACTGTGTTCACCTTCCACTGTGTTCACCGAAATGTGCACTCACTGCCCACTTCATACCTGAATCATGAAGTCATTTTCTTCTTTTACTTCGCAAACACACCGAACAATCTCAAAATCACTTTCTTCAACTTCTTCATCAGGGTTTGTGGTTACGTCAACATCCTGACTGCAGTCGTCGTCGCTCCAAAGCAAGCTATCCATAGATGACTCACTCAGCGTGTCATCCTCTGTACAAAAGGTAGTTAGACAAAATCCCAACTCATTACAAAAAGGTCAAATAACTCAAGATTTCCTCCCAAGTACGCACCCAAATTTCTAAAAGCATACTTCGCTGTGTAATTTCGGGAACACCACAGGGTTACTAACACCATGCAGTAACATTCAATAAACAGCAAGTTTATTGAAGATTACTTCCTAATGGATGTTTTCTATTCTCATTAATATTCATTTCTATTATCATTAATATTCTTCAAAATATTCCAACAGTTCCTGTCATTAAAACTGTCCTCTCAACATGCAATGCCTCAAACTGAAGGCAAAGACTCTAAAGAGTAAGTAAGCATAATAAACAAAACCAGATTTATAAATTCAAATAGACTTCATACTAGTTTCTACAACATGTATAGAATTGTGACATGGTACTTTAAGTGGAGAGCTCCCAAAAAGAGGTAAGAGGGTTCTGTCTTATGAACCATTAGATCTCACAAAGTAATGTCTCCATTACAGAAACATTCAGAGTCCCACAGAGAATTTAATCCTGCTTAAGAAATTATTATTTTCATTTCGTCCCCTGTAGAAGACACATTTATCAATTTGGGGCAGTACACTGCCCAAGGCATTCTTTAAGAATGCTACCACACTACTTTACGCAGTAACGCATTCTACGATTCTATGATCTCTGTGGATTGATTAAAACTGCCAAGAAAACCTTTACTGAACTACATGCAAAATTGAGATGCTTACCTCAGTAATATTAATGCAATGCCTACACCTTCCTTGGGGAGAGAATGGGAGGGTCAGAGGGAGAAGACCAGGATTTTAACTATATGGGAAATACTCTAATGAGCTGGAGGAGAGGGTAAAGTAAAAAATTTAGTCACTCAAGTAGATTGTGGTCTTACCTATATTAGGCAGAGCTATTTGGACCACTTAAAACTGTCAAATAGAACCAGCAGTCTGTGGTATAAACTACATCTTTTGGAGAAACATCTCTTCTCAAATTTAATGGGGTGAGAAGCCAATGCATTAGTTAATATTAATGTTTAAAAGTTTTAT
>NW_010241844.1:38673-46250 GCF_000690775.1 Eurypyga helias | reverse complement strand
GTACTCTGGTTCCATTCTACTTGAGTTTTTTACTGTTACACCAGATCTCATTTATCCAGGCAGTGCTTTTATTGTTAGCAAAAGTCCTGCAGATGCAAGAAGCAGAAGAGCAATTGTGAAAAGGATGAGGTAAAACCATTTCCAATACTTTTCACCTCTTTCGAAGTCTGTGAATCAATCAAAAGTAGTCTGAGCAACTGATGGCCCAAGCCACTAAACTGCGAGTACACATTCTATGGGTTAATATTCTTCAAAATATTCCAACAGTTCCTGTCATTAAAACTGTCCTCTCAACATGCAATGCCTCAAACTGAAGGCAAAGACTCTAAAGAGTAAGTAAGCATAATAAACAAAAAAATAAACTGCGAGTACACGTTCTATGGGTGATATGCTCCAAACCCACAACTGATCAGACTTGCAGAACATGTTTTAAGACATTATCACCATCTCACTTCAGTGCATGTTAATGTTTCCTCTTTTCCCTATATAATGGAATTAGCTGAAGTTGATTTTTACATTTTGCCTAATACCAAACAATAAAACAGCTGTGTCAAAAAAAAATCAAATGGTCACCAGTAGCGTATCTGTGCAATAAGGAATTTGAGGATCCTGTACATCATTTAAGATGTCATACATTTTGCATTTCCTTCAAATTTGTGAGCTTTAAGAATAAACAGGAAGAAAAAATGTTTATCTTCCTTTTTTATTGTACTGGCTGGTGACAGTAAATAGCAAGACAGACCAAGATATTAAATATTATGAAAGTTGGAACACAGCAGCCACCTTTTTAGGACCTTTCTTTATGAAGTAGTACAAAGACAATAATAAACTGCTACTCATGAGCTTCTCATCATTATAAAGTCATTACAACCATGTATCATACAGTATCTATGTAACTACACATAACCACATCCAGTGGTGTCTCAAATACAACACACGTACTGTACAAAACTTGCATAACATTTATTTTTATCTCTAGAAGAGTTATTACTTTGCAGAAAGCTTAGGAAATATGAAAAATGTAATTACTGAAAACTGAACAGTGTGCTGCAAAAAGGTGCAAAATCAGTTTGAGTTACGAAATGAGAGGAACAAACAGTCTTAAAGCTTCTGTGAAGGTAAAGTCAAAGGAAAAAGCAGCAACATCAAGTTCTGGCAAATAAAGTGGGTTCAACTTCTTCAGATGGGGAAACAGAAATATAGAGTCCTGAGTAAGAACAGTCAAATTTACATGTTGAATACCAGCTTTTGTGTAAGTCTGTGCAGCTCACACGTTTTCTGGTAACGACAGACAGACCAGCAAGACCTAGAGGAGTCAGCTTACCATTTGTTTTTGATTTTCCTCTGTGCTGTCCAGAATCAGGGCACTGCAGCAGCATGCTTGGGTGAGCAGATGACTTATTTGAAGAAATACATTTTGCGACAACTGATTTTTCAGAAGAAAGTTCCTGCGAAATATCTGTGTTTTCTTCACTGCCAGAGTATTCTGTAAAATTGTGTTATTGTTAGCAGTCTGTGGTCAAGAAAAGCTGACAGGAAAAAAAAAAAAACACCCAGCACCATGCATGCCCATAGCAAGAATGTATCATTCACTGAGACAGTTTCCACTCCATTATGCTAGAACTCCAGGACTCCCCTATGCTGCTGAAAGATTTGCAAGCTTTCCAGAGGCATGAAAGTTTTTGTCTGAATCAGAAATATCATATGCAGCTCAGTCATCCTTCACTGCTTATATAAGTGAGAAAGGCTCAAGGAACCAGTCTTTTCAGCTTAAGTATTCTTTGGGGTGAGTATGTCCACAAATGCTTTTGCACTACAGACACAAGCACTGTTAGCTGGACACCTCACAGCCCGCTGTTACTCACATTCCCTAATCTCACAGACCAACTGGACAGAAAGCACCTCTTCTTTTACCTAGTGTATGGAACAGGATGCAGGGGTGGAAACTGAAAGCCCTTGGTAGGAACACACGCAGAAAACACCTAGAGCAGTTCCTCTATGAAGTACCCATCTGTCACATCCTGGACTGTATGTTGCCGTATATACTGTATAATATTACTGTGCAAGACTGTATATTGGCTGTTTGCAGTTATAAGTAGCACCCTTCCAAGTTTCTGGACTGAAGAATCACAACGGCAACATGAAGAAAAAACCAAGCAATATTCTACAACCCAATGGGAGATGGACATGCAGTTTGTGGGTACTATTCGTGCAACTACTGCATCAGTCTACAAAGTATACTTTGCATATTATCATTATATTTGAGGGCACTATATAATCAGAAACTCACTAAAATTTTGTTCCACTACAATTCTGAGTCAGTCTGCCTGTGGTTCTCTCTCCCCTTCAACCCTCTCATGACAGCTTGCTCTATTTCTTCATGGCAGCCAACAAAAAAGGTATTTTCTTTTCCCAACTCCTCCATAAGGAGCTCTAGCATAACAAATTATGCATGATATATTGAAACGTGCTGCACTAATGATCCTAGACATCCAATGGCAGAGGAAGTTGCCATGCTTGATCTGTAAACATTTCACTAGAGAAATCTTTCAGAATCACAGTTTTCAGAAGCAAAGATTCTAACCTCAAACTCCACCTGGGCCTACACATGAAGTCCAGTGTGTAAAGTGGCCCAAGGAAAGCATTCCCAATCAACGGAGAAAACATGTTCCTACTACAAACCTATTAACGTAGGTGGAACACCACGTTATGAGACAACAGAGGGACACAGCAACAGTACAGACTTTAAATCAGGATTTTACTTCATCTCTCCAGAAGAGGAGAGATTCATCCTTTAGGAAAAATATTTAGGATATGATAGGTTTAATAGGACTCATTGTCACAGCTTCTGAAATCTCACACTAAGTGAAGATATAAGAAATAACAAGCTTAATGGAAAAAAAAAAAAAGAAAAAAGAAGAGGACCCATGAGCATTTCCAAACTCCATCATTGATACAGGTGTCCCAGAACTAACTCATACAACAGAGAACAAGTGGTACATGGGGTATTCAGATCAAGGGGATCTGCACCCTCTTCAACTGGGTAAAACTTGCATACAATTACACTTGCTAATGAAAAGTCAGGCTTAAAGACTGACATACCCACTTTGGAGTCAGATACAGTCTGTGCCATTACAAGCACTACTAGAAGCCATCATTCAGCACTAATGATGCACCTCAACTAGGAAATAAATTGTCTTGCCAATACTAATGTATTAACCACTTAGTTCTGATAATATTAACAGGTGAATGAAGATAGCAGTCTTATCTCCAATGGTCACTCTTAACAGCATGGAACTGAGTAACAGGCAAAACAAAATAACGATACCATTTTCCTCTACAGAAGGAAAAAACAGAAACAAAAACAAACACTTTTACCAGGCTTAGTTCTCTTTTTCTTTCTTTTCTTTTTCTTGGACTTGGACCTTCCACAGTCTTTGGATTTTCTTTCTTTGTTCTTCTCATGTTCTTCAACAGCTGAAATTAGACAACATTCCAATTTAATTTTCAAGAGATATATATTTACATACACACACAGGTATTGTATTAATTTCTTAAAGACCTCCATGGTTTCTCTGGACAATCAAGCCCAGTTCACTACAAGAAAAACTGTAAGGAAATTTAATTGCAAGAACTTCCAGCTCTCATAATTGGAATGGTTGGATATAAGTCCTAATTTGATTGTCCCATAACAAAATTACAATAGCATCAACAGTACAACAATGTCCATTTACTACTTACATGCTCCAGAGATTACTAAAAGAAGAAAATACTAGGTGATTTGTTATATCCATTTTCTAAACTATTATGGCTGAACATTCCAGTAGCATTGTGACAGAAGTCTGACAAGAACAAAACCACAACCCCCCAAAACTCTAGTACAGTTCCTCAGTCAAATATTTTGTTTTCATTAAAAATGGAGTAGCAACTGGTTCAGATGGCTTTAACTGGTCACCATCTTCCTCCTTCCCATATTTATGGCAATAAGAAACCCACCATCATTTTTGAAAGCCTGGGTGGTATCTTTCAATGAATTCCATCCTCAAAGCATGCTTCCAGAGTACGTGCCCTGCTGCAAGGCAATGCACACAAGCCCTTGCTTTCCGTATCCTAGCACTTGTTTTACAATGCCTGTCTTTGAGATTTAGGTCTCTGCAGCAGAATTTTTAGATATTCATACAGTTCCTTAAGTAATTATCCTGACTCAGCCGATACAATAGGGACAATCATAAAAATCTATTATGGAAGGATGCCTTGCATCTCTAAAGGGCCCTGCTCTCAGAGTGCTTAGATGATTAAGCCACTCACCATCCCATTTGGAAATCTATTTCAATTTCTGATTATTGATAACAGAAGCACCTAAAGACACTCTATACAGTAAGAAATCTTCTCCTACACAAAACACTGAAGAACCCTAGCCAGTCTGTAACCACTCATGAAGCAAACCAGCAATACCAGCCTATTATGTTAAACTCTCTTGTACATGTTAATACTAAACTCCCCAAATCACAATTAAAGGTTCACATTTATGGTACAAACAGCTCACTAAGAAACATCTGTCATGTATTACCAGCTGTGATGAGCATGCAGGATATGCTCATTAGCTTCTCCTCATGAGAGTCTTCAGCTCTGTATCTCGCCCTCCTTTTAGTCCTTGAGCCATCTCCTGCTACTTTGCCACTTGCGTTCCTCATCTGGCACATCATCAGTGGCAGTACTAAAACTACGCGGTGCCAGCAGCCACGCTAACTGCTGACACTGATGGCAGCCTGCCATACCAACAAAGGCAGTATGACTGGCAGCACAAAAAACAAACTTCACCCCTCCATGTTACCAGGGGTTCATATTTGTGTCTCAGCACAGAGCTTCCAACTTCCTTCTTACTTTCCTTTGTCCCCATCTCCAGTGTGAGTATCCTCTGGGTACCATTTCCTTCTCCCTGCTCATACGAAGGGATGCAAGTAAGTTCTGTCATTTTATTCTTCCAGGAGGAAAATAACAGAGTAACTGTGGTCAACATAGGTAAGAAAATTTTGCACCTTTCATTTGGAAGTTGAAATTTGCAGGATCAGACCGTCTGATTTAAGATATCAGAGCACACAGAGTATGCTACTCCAGTAACATATCCATGAGAAATTGCAAAAAGCCGTCACTTCGTTCCACACTTTTTCCCCTTGAGCTGGACAGTATGTCTCTTAAAAGAATCTGAAAAAATGCAAGCATTTACAAATTTCTGTGTACAGCTATCTTCTTAACTGCACAACAAAGTTAAAGCAGGATTTTTTTTTTTTTTCCTCGAAGGGTGGGGAGACACCATCAAAAAAACCAATCAAAAAAAACCCTGCAAAGAACGAGTATTATAAAAGAGACCTTCCAAAAACCCTGTACTGAAGAATCTTCTTCTCTCAAGTTGTTTCTTGTAAGGACTCTAACACCTAATGAACTCTCACTGAAAAAAAGCCAGAAAAGAAGGCTACCTAGGTTAGGAGCATCCTTATTGATTCACGTGATCAAAGAGAAAGGCTTTATATAATGCTAAACATTTATCACACAACAACTAGATTTAAAAAAAATTTTTTTTTTTTTTTGCACAAACGTAAAACAAGCTAAGCCCTCTTTTAACTTCCTTGAATGGCAGAGAATAATGAGGACCAGGATGAGTACTCAGTCACACCCTCCACCACCACTGTGAAAGGTTATTCTGATCTCCACATGCCATACTCTCAAGTATGCGTCCTACTGAGTCAGCCCCATGAAGAGCACTGATGGATCTTTCAGACCTTCCTACAAGGGAAGCCAGCAAATGATGACAAAGAATAAACAGGGGTGGCAAGCACTCACTGACTACTATGACCAACAGAACACCACAGTGACAGGCAAGTGAGGTGATCCTTACAAGACTAGCTCCAGAACAGAGATCACCCATTACAGAGCAGTCTAAGCACAGATGTTTTTTATATTTTCCTCATCACTCTGACTCCAATTCTCACCACATGTCAGAAGAAAAGCAGTGATGTGGTAGATCTAGGGTGCTAGAAACAATGTATTATTTATATATATAAATGCATTTATTTAAATATTTTGTGTGTATGCTCACGCGCACACCCTGCCCCCTGTATGGCTGTTACCCGCCTATACTACAGTAGATTCCACTATAAACAGGGTTTGCATTATCTACCACTGAACAAAGTCACAAAGTAAAGCTCTTCAGAAACATTCAGTAGCAAGTGTTGACTACCAGTAGTCAAATGCTATAAAACAAAATAGAAAAGAAAAAAAAAAAATAGGCTTTCCTGCCCACCCCTCCACACCCCACTTTTTTTGTTTTCATGGCTTTATTAAGTTTAGGTATCTCAAGTTCAGGATTACCTAAAATATTTAATGCTTCAGACAACCAAGACCTTAACAGAATTAAGACACGTGTCAAACAAGCAAAAAACAGGCAAGAATCTTTTCATGCCCTTAAAAGACTTCACTGCTTTGTACATCTTAAAAATATTACACACTGACTGGGAAGAATAAACCACAATGGGTACGGCAAGAAAACGTACAAGATTCCCTATATTGCTTCTTCATTTGAAACTACTGGAAAGAAACAGTGAAAACCCACCACTTCTATTTCACACTGTACATTAATAACAGACCCTCAGCAAGTATTCTGTATTTCTTCTTTTAATCAATATTATCAGTTCCTTACAAAGATTAAAACTTTTCCAAGACTTTTCGAAGTTTAACTTTTCCACGTTAAACTAAAAAGGCGTACCATTTCCAACTCTTTCTCTTTCTTGAGGCTTGCGCAGTGATCTCGCTATGCGGTTCTTGGTTTGTTTTCTAACAGAATGTCGGGGACTATGTAATGCACTTACAGGAGTTGAAGTTCTTCTCTTTTCTATCTTTTCATCTCTATACGGGGTACTCCTTAGGGCTATGTGTAGAGGAGCATCTACAAAGAGAATAAAGACCAAGTCCAAACTTTAAATACTTTCAAAATGTAACTCCACCTCAACAGCAGCGGTTCTGGCAGTCCATGTGGAGCATTTCTCATCAGACACACTGCTCAACTCACAATCCTACCAACTTGGCTATGGAGTGCTTTTAAACAGAAGCTGACAAAGCCTAAAACCTGTAATGCTTTTGTTGGTTTGAGTTCGGATTTTTTCTTTTTTTTTTTTTCCCCCCCAAAGAGAAACAGTAGATGTAAATGCATTCCCCAAAGCTCTGTTCTTCCAGAAGAACTTGGAAGATGGAAACAGTTCAGTTTGGTAGAGATATAGGTCAGGTAATTAGTTTTTTTAAGAGAAAATTAAAAAAGGGCCTGCTGATTTACTTAGAGAAACCACAGCCTGTTCTCAAAAGTGTGCTTTGTATTGAGGCATACTGAAGTGACATAGAGAAGCTCTGCATACCTAAAGGGCAGTTTTTAAATACATACCACTGAAACAAGTGTTTCAACTGAGAGCAAAGTGCAAGAACTCAGGATCACTACCTGAAGTTCATAAAAATCATTAGATACAGACATGACTTCATGTGGGATTCCATTTACTATTTAATTCAAGTCAAATATTTCTCATCATCCT
>NW_010241844.1:21612-38663 GCF_000690775.1 Eurypyga helias | reverse complement strand
CCTGCTGAAAGACTCCTGGACATGGAAAGAGAGGTGAAGTTGATAAAAGCTAAGGCTCCATGGCCTGTGGGTCAGCAAGACAAGACGACAAGTACGCTGCCATTTTGGAGTATCACATCAAGTATCTTTGTCAATAAGACCCAGTAGCCAAGGTGAGAGCTTGCTGACTTCCATCAAGAACGTCCAATTCTATCATCATAAGCACTCAAAAGTTCAGTGGATATGAAAGGCAACTTCCTTCTTGCCTAGAGACTTTGGTACCAAGCCAGATTTTCACTTGGACACCTCTAACTAAATAATTGTGTGTGGTACCTTAAAATGACTGAAAACAGAAGAGTCTAAGAGAGCATACTTCGGAGAAGAAATAGCGACAAGTACTCTGCCCTGACCAGCATTTCAAGTTGAAGATGTAACGAGGCACATTAAGACATGTAAGTCTTTCAAAGATCAAGGCTAACTGCATGCTGGCCTGCATCAGGAACAGTGTGGCCAGCAGTACCAGGGCAGTGTCATCCCCTGTGCTGGGTGCGGGTGAGGCCGCACCTCAGGGTGTTCAGTTCTGGGCCCCTCATGACAGGACGGACACTGAGGGGCTGGAGCGTGTCCAGAGAAGGGAACGGAGCTGGGGAAGCTACCTGAAAGGAGGGTGAGGGTTGGTCTCTCCTCCCAAGTGACAGGACAAGATGAAACAGCCTCAGGTTGTGCCAGGGGAGGTTTAGATTGAGTATTAGGAAAAATGTCTTCCCTGAAAGGGCTGTCAGGCATTGGAACGAGCTGCCCAGGGAGATGGTGGAGTCACCATCCCTGGAGGGATTTAGGAAGATGTGGAGGATGTGGAAGAGGTGCTTAGGGACATGGTTTAGTGGTGGTATTAGCAGCACTGGGTTAACGATTTAACTTGATGATCTTAAAGGTCTTCTCTAAATTACAAGATTCCATGATTCTATGTCATTACAGAGCTTTCAGAATCAAGTGGATCTCTTCAGACAGAAAACTCCATGATTCAGAAATCTGAAGGCCATCACACGACTTTAATCCTGGTTCTCTCACTCTGAAGTTGCGTTACAACTTGAAGGAAAAAAAGAAAAGGAGCCATTTGTAAATGTTTCTGTAATCAAATGGATACCTTCTAGTCACCTGCCATAGTGCTTTACAGCAGCCACAACAGAAGACAGAAATTAGACCAAACCCAGACCGTCGCATAAAGGTACCATTGTCCAGTCATACAACCCATTGTTGTATGCACCTTTCCCTGGGTGCTTATTTACCTCAAGATCTGCAAGACTAGAAAGCAGCATGTTTTGTATATGAATAATTATTAAAACCACATGATAATCCTTAATAAGATACTGCAGTATGTGTATGGCCTTCCATTTTCAACAGGACTAACTTCTCTTGCAGGAATAAGTATAAGGAGGGATTTGTTGTTGTTTTTAAATACAGGTCTATTTTAGCAGGACTTCTTGCTAACAGAATTTGCTCATCTGAAGACTTCCATGATTAGTGAGTTAAAGACAACCATCAGCAGTTCAGACAGACAAAGCACTTGCTCATGGTACATGGTAGCTGAGAAGTAAGACATAGGAACTTCATACCCTCTTTGGGAACACCAGTGTCCTAACAAACATTCTGAAATGCCAACTGTTTGTACCAGTACAGGGCAGGAAGTCATGTAAACAAGCCTCTCCTGAACTTTCCTGGTTGTCTACCGTTTTGCATTAAGTTCCAAAAATACTTACAGAACACCATCTCAAGGAAGCCCAAAGTTACAACAGAAAAAGACTGTACAAGCCACACAACTTTCATTTAGGCCTCCTAACTTTCCCCTCTCCCAACAGCTCAACTTTATTTCACGAGGTCACATTTGAAGAATCCCATGGCCACCTTGATCCCATGACTCTCAAAAAGCACAAGGCAGCTGGGCTTGCTGAGGGGTGAGATGTGAACAAAACTGTATTTCACATCCATTAGTTTTTTAGCTTTGTGAGACTAAAGTTTAAGGGGATTTTTGCAAGAATATGTTGTATTAACCTTTATGTGTGGTAAAAGATACATTTCTGTAAGATTTTTCAGCCACTAGTAACATTATCTGCAAGGAGTTCAAGGGTACTCTTATCATACCATGGATGTAATTTCTTTCAATAACTGTCAAAAAAAAAGTTATCAACAAATAAGTTTCAAAACACTTTTTGTTCAACTGACGGAAAAGTTTAGAGTCTGTGAGATCTTTGAGTACTCTGAAATAAATTTTCAGACCTGAGAAGATGATGAGATTAAAAAACTGGAAAGTTAACATTTACTTTCCCAAACACTTAAGATAAAACCTGTGCGATGTAGACCGAAACTTTTAAGCCTTCCACATTTAATGTCCTGTTTCATCTCAATACAACATTTTCAAATATAATTCAGACAGGCCAGTTCATAAGATTTCCCCAAAAAGAACAAAGCAATTACTTGCTGTAACAACCACAGCCAAGAACTTATAAGGCCTATGCTTTTGAATCTTGCAGAGTCGCCAAGCTCAGGCTTCCTGCATTCGCAGCACCTGCAGAGCTGCTGTGCGCTTTCATCCTCATGCCTCTCAGCCAGCTTTCACTCCCCAGAATGCTTCCTACTCCTCCACCTCCTCCCATTCACAGGAACACCTGATTTTCAGTTTCAGGAAAGGCCAACGCAGAGCACACCGCACACCGTAATTACATGGGCAACTCCTTCAACTTTTCTTAGTGCTACAGCTAAACTCTCTTGCAAGTCACTTGTCCACGTAAGAACTCTACTGAGAGCACGAGGCAACAGGACTGTACTGTGAGTCTGTGGTGAACAGCAGGACTATGCTCAGAGACTCCCATTAGGAAGCACGTGAGACTCCTACGCATCTCAAAGCTGTCTATGCAGGTCCCATGAAGATACCTGCACTTACCTTAGAGAGATCCTGAGGTGGGAGACGGGTGGCATCTAAGCTAGAGCCCCCACACATTCCCGATGATGACCCACTCAAACAAAAATCAATATAGGTATTAGTACCCTTTAATACCTCTGTGAGCCAGGATATAATTAATCATCATTAGACCCACACAATTCTCTACAAACAGACCGCAAAAGCCCTCCTGACATCCAGGGTGGTGAACACTTTCACTGTTCTTGAACAGTAATGCTTAACCACAACACCAGCAGAAAAATTTCTAGCTCAGAAAATGTTAAATACCACTAAGAGGAACAGGAGATAGGTTCATAACAAACTGGAAATGGACAGGCTTGCTGATTAACGACCCACTGCCTTCTTCCAGGCCACTTCGCCAAGACTGGGAGAAGCATCCTCTTCCACACAAGGAGCTGTCCTGGAAGCAGTGAAAGATCTTAGAAACTAACACACACCTGATTTATGAAACCACCTCATCCATGCAGAAACCACAAGGACAGAGCCTTAAGAGAATTTGTATCTGAGCATGTCAAGACTCCGTGACAGACAAGGCAAAAGCTTTCTGCCCAGTGGAACACAAACGCCCAGTTCAGATGGTAACTCAGCCTTCGCAGGAAGCCAAGAGACTGAATTCCCAAGTCCTGTGAATCAGACAATATTCACATCCCTGAGATCATTTGCTGAGAATATCCACTGGTATTTCCAAGAACTGAAAGACCACGTATCATCTTGACTTACAGCTGAAGTACAGCCATTCTCCACAAACTAAACACAGTATCTCAACATAAGCCACAAAGCTGATCAGCAATTACACCTAACACAGAGGGTGTTAATGCCCATTAGCAGGAATCCCTGTGCTTGTAAGTCATCCATGAACATTCCACCGCCTAGCATCCACCACCCAATATCCAGAGGAAACAGGAAACACCCCAGAGGGTCACTCTGAAAGCCACTAAGCTGCACGCCAGCAGCTCACGTTAAGAGCTACCCACTGACAGCTGGATGCATTGGATGTCCAAGTGAGGGTGCCAACCTGTTCCCTCCACGTGCACCGTTAGGATCTCATCAGTAACACGAATGAAGACGAGACCCCTTTCCTCTTTAGATCTATTGCTGGCATTAAGACACTTATGTGTTAACATGCCTTACTGTAACTAACTTGGAGTAGGCAGAATTTTCTAACAAGGTCATGTACAAAAATTTAAACCTACTGACAAAATGCATGTTTGCATGTCCACCTTTCATGGAATCCTCAGCAGGGGTCTATTTTCTACAGGCTCTGAACTACAAAACACAGGTCCATTACTTTTCCCCTTCCCCATGGCAAAGAGAGCAGAACCAAGGCTGGCAACAACTGGCTGGACTGAGGCTGCCACTACATACCTGTGTATCAAAACTTCAGCCTAATGCTGCATGGCATTTTTTGAGTCTCAAAGCCAGGTTTAACCTCCATTAGTGCAAAACTCCTCATGGGAGCTGAACTACATTCTGGGAGCATTAAGGGTATTAACTGATGAAGTCCCTGCCAGTATGATACTCGTGCTGAGTGCCCTATGAATAACTACTTAGTTATACTTAGTTACTTCAAGTGTACACCAGCCACCTTGTGAAGGTTTTGACAGCATTTCCTTGCACACACATATCCGCTCCCCTACTTGTTCATATATAACGAGGTTAGAATTTCCTGAAAAAATCTGTAGTACTTATCAAGCACAGATCCTCCTCAAGGTCTGAGGTGAGGTGCACTAGCTGTGAAAGCACTTAAGTCTGGCAAAAGTTGACTTTCAGATTTCAGAAAAATTGTTCAACACAAGGGCATGAACTACATTTTGTTGACCTTCCAAATGAAGAGATTTACAAAACCATGAAAGCCACCAATTCAGAAAGACTAAGGTCAAGAGACATACTTCAGATGTTCAAATTAGAGTTGTAGGTACAAAAAGTGAAATTAAGCTATTCCATGCCTCTTGCCCTTGGAGAGGTCTAGGTCAGGGAACAACAAGCTTTATTAAAAATAACCTTTTGAGGCACTTCACAAAGTAACATGGACAGACAGACATATCTGAAAGACAAAACTGACATCTTCAGAGGAAGTTGCTGACAGTGAGTATTTGTAGGGCCCAAGTCACAGTATGGCACAACATACTTGAACGGTAAACTAAGTGACTGTGCAGAGAAAGGGAAGGGACCACAAAGAAAAAAGACTATCTTAAGGTTAATGCATATGAATGTGGAATGTGGTTCTACTCCTTTTTTTATTACAGCAATCAAGAAGTAACTAACTGTCAAAAGTTTTAACAGATACTACTCCACATTCAACTTCCAAGTGATAAATTTGATAGAAGATCTCAATTTGAACTGTCACAGACCTAAGCAACTCTTTCCTGCAAGACAGCCTTTGAGAAGCCATCGCAGCCTAAGCTCAACAAGCTTGTTTTAAGGTTGTGCATCCCCATACATTTGGGTAGGTCTTGATTCTCTCCTGCATCTCTCTTCTAGTGGAAGGTGTCCCTGCCCATGGCAGGGGGGTTGGAACTAGATGATCTTTAAGGTCCCTTCCAACCCTAACCATTCTATGATTCTATGATTCTTCAACAGGTGGCAGCAGGTGGCTCTGTAATGCATCTGCAGAGCTGCAATGCAACTTAAGGGCTGAGGGAAGAAATGCCTGCATCTCATATGCCAGGGGGACACAAAATCCACTGCCTTATTCTCTGCAAGGACAATTTTTTCAGTGAAGACGAAATAGCAGCAATACTCACGTAGATAACTGTTACAGCATGGGGCTGAGGAAGAGCTGTTTCATAATGAATACTTCCTGATAAATTACAGAGAAGGGGTATTCCCTGAATGTATCCAGTAGCCATTGAAGTCTGCGTTATTCTGTTCGGAGTAGGAAGGCTCATGTGAAATACAAGCCTAGGCAATGGTAATTCCTTCCCCTCTGTTCAATGAAGAGCCACTACATAATTTAGAGATCTCCGTCAAATTTGCCACCACAAAAGTAAGATACTTCTTAGGGAAATGGAAGAGACAGGACTAATCAGTTCCACATTAACCTTTACAGGCCACTCAAGCTTTGAAGCCAATGCCAAGTGGCACAATTTACATTTCAGGTGTTGACAGAGCCTCCAATTTAGTGCAAGGTAATTATACTTAAATTGTTCCTTTCTGCATCCCACGACATGGTCACTGAAGACCACTTACATCCACCTTTTATGTGTAAAAATTCCAATATTAAGTACTACAAGGAAAAGGTTTTGCTACTGGGAAATTATGCAATATTCAGAACAGAATTTAGGAACAGTAAATATTTTCACTTCAAATCTAGCCAACAGTCCATTCTCACTATTTATTTATAATTTAATGTGTAGCAGAAGCAGTGAGGAGTCCCAGAACTCCAAAATAAAGCTTGTGAGATAAGGACTTCAGTGTCATAAAGCTTCTAAAGCAAAAGTATTTCCAAGCTTTTGGAATAGCAAGACCCGTGAGTTCTGAAGTCTTATCTGTTAGAAATTGCCACCTTTTCTTGAGCACTAAAACCTATCTAATATAGTGAAGCATAAGGTCATTTGTACCAACAAGTAAAATGATTTAAATATAGTCACTCTGAACAGGAAAATTTTTTCTCCCAAAAGGATTGTAAAGATGAAAAGTAAACCCACCATGTACCATACTTAGGTATTCCAAAGCCTTCACTCTCACTAAGCAATACAGGGTGAGAAGTCATCCTAAAAGCATTTTGAAAAAAAGAACAGAACATAAACTGGAAGAGTGTGAGCTCATAAGCCCCATTAACTCTACTTTAAAAGGGGTGGTACCTCCCCAACAAAAATCAGAAGAACTAAAACCACATTGAGGTAAAGCCCAAATGGCACTTAATATCAGGCATATAAGTGATATATAAAGACATTATGTTCCTCCTCAGGAAAAACCCTACTGTAGCTCCACAACAGCAGGCTTTGACAGTGAAGGTGAATTGAAAACTTTATGGTCCCACCTTGTACCTTGATACAAAGTTCAACCGTTGTCAGCACAACCCAGGGGCTACTTGCAGGGATGTGCCATGAGGGACATCACCAAAACAACCCAGGTTAAAAGCATCTGTTCACAAATGGGGAATGACAGGGGTAAGGGCTTAAAATAAGGAAACAGGGTTACAACTCAACACCATACAGAATTACCTGCCAGTGCAGCTAAGGTGATGGCATCAAACCAACAGTGTGCACTTGGGGGAAAGGATAAACGAAAGGGTCAAGATCTGGAGTCACTGGGCAGTTCATTCAGGACAATCACCGGAAAACAAACTGAAATAATGCTGCAGTTCCGAAAAGCAGACTAGGAGTCTGGTTACGGACTGTTTATGTTTATGCACGTGACATGCGAGAAGCCTGTTCTGATCACACTGCAGCTGCTGGCAGCCAGTCACGAAGCGCTGGCCTCGGTTGCGCTTCTCAAGGCAGTAATTCGGTCCCGTTGAAGCTGCATGCAAAGTATAATGTGTGCAAGTTGGCACATCCTAATGCATTTAAGGAAAAAATCTTCCTCTGCTTAACCAAATCTTACGCCCTTGCATTACAGTTACAGAAGTATTTGGGTACTATAAGTTTACATGTAGTGGCAGTATATTACACTTAGGTTACACTCATCTTGTTAGGAGCAGGCAGTAGCATCTCAAATGAAAGACTTTGACAGACACATTAGGAAAAGCAAAGGCTAGAAATATTCTGCTATAGCGAGCTGTAGCTGAGTGAATGATTTGCACAACTGAAATTCTTAATTAAACAGAATATTAATGAAAGATCAAATGCAAAGACAAACACACCAGGGAATTCAGCAAAGAGAAAGCTGAACTTAATAAAACAGGCTCAATAAGAAGACGAGATGACAACTTTCATGGACCTGCAGTATAAAAAGCAGTCAATCCAAAAGAACAAAGTATGGATAGGTTAATAACACTGCAGTTGACAACTAGACCTAGACTGCCACTCTGATGTTAAGACACTAGGAAGAAAGCGCTTCAGAGAATGAGACAGCGAAGCAGAAGTTAAAATGATTCTGAAGACTGCAAAGCAGTTAAAACATTTAAGTTATTTTTCCTAACTATTAAGTTTTTATCCTTTTCCACTACCCGTCAGGTGTGGGAGGATCTGATCAAGTGCAGCTGTAACAACTGCATCTGTTAAATACCCGGACTTTTTTTTCCCCCATAGACCTCGCAGTGACACCTGTAAATACTGCAGAAACTGGTACCAGGTTTCTAGCTGAGTATACTCTTGAAGTCAGACCATGGAATGTAAAAGACCAAGTAAGAAATAGGAGAGAACTGGAGTTATCCAGACTGCTTCCTTAACACAGAAAAGGACAAAAAAAAGTCTTCCAGCAATACTACTTAGATATTTGTTAAACCGGGGGAGGGGAACCAAGACAGAAACTCAGGGAATTCATTTTTGAAAAAAGAAGGGAGGTTTATTACTCAAGTGAGTAATAAACAAACTAATAAGAGAAGCTGCCTAGTTAGTTCACTTCAGAACATGATCTGTATTTCTAGATGAGGGAACTACAAGTTTGATCTTCCTGAAAACATAATATTTACACATATTATGCTTCCTCTCCACAAAGAAATATGCAAAGATGGAGCCCTAAAAAGACTCCTTCGGCCCAAAAGAAAACCGATTTCTGCTCTTTGCTGTTTGTCCTGCCTGCTGCTGTTTCAAAAGAGAAAGATATCAGCAAGATACTTACACAATGAACCAGCTGTGGTCCGTCCTCGTTTTGACCTTTCTTGATTAGCTTTTTCAGAAGCCAAAGCAGCTCTGGTTTGAATATTTCTTTTTACAGGGTTCTGCTGTGATTCTGCAGCCTTCTCCACTCCATGAAAGTATTTCATATGATAATGCAGTAACTTGGCTTTGCGGAAGTATTTTGAACAGTCCAAGAACTTGCATCTAAACTTGTGATCTTGATCAACAGTTGCAGTTTTTTTTGATGCAAGAAAATCTGCTCTCCTACAAGGTTTTGTTACTGTAAGAACAAAACAGATAAATTCCCCCATGCATTTGCTATATTTATTCAATGGTTTCCTGAACTTAAAACAACAGAGTTAAGAAATGGGCATGCATTCAAACACATCAGCTATGAAATGCAAAAGAAGTTTTAATGCTGTTATCTGCCTTGAGCTTTCAAGGGAAAGCTCTGCCCTACCACGCTCTTATAAACGGGGTGTAATGACGCCAGTGTTTTATGAACGGGTTACTGTCAGAAAGACATTTTGTTTTCCTTGCCTAACAGCTTATAGCCCTGTATATAGTCCTATTGTTGATACAAGACTGAATTTTAGATTGTGTCTCTGAGTCAGAACATTGGTGATTATGTTCTAACAAGTATTTCTTTGTTTTTAACTCTTCACACCTCTGGTGAAAGCACCTTCCAAGGAAAACAGTCCTGCTTCTTTGCTTATAACTGTTTTGCTACCTGCTTTTTGGATGCCATTCCTATCCCCAAAGTCTAACTGCTTCCACTGTTCTTGGAAGATGTCAGAACTACACATTCCAAGTAAAATTGAAATTTGTTTCAATTTTCCCATCAGCAATGAAAGAATGAAGCTAAGCAAAAGGGAAATTGTTTGCATCTGTTACCAGTTGTTCCCTGTGAGCTTATAGTTAAGTAGTTTATCAAAAAAACCCCAAGGAAAGCCTTCAGACTCAAAACATCTTAAGGCATCTGTGTTAGCAAAGAATGCTGTGCAACCCAGGGCTACACGTACGCTTGACCTGGTAATTCCCTATTTCTTCTTCCAACATTTCAGAAACGTTTAATTTATGTTTTTGATAAAAAATTGACAAAAGAAACATTTTGATCTAAGAGTAAATCAGATTAATGCCACCAGCATCTGTACCAAATAAAATGGAGAAGAGGTAGAAGTTTGAAAACACACAGATAAAAAGAGATCTGGGCAATTATCCATCAAAAAAATCCCATACCAACTAGAGGACAAGGGAAAGGAGGTGTCATTTTTACGAAACAGCTTCCAAATATGACTTTTCCATTTATTTTGCCAGTACTAAATTATTATTACCATATTTACAAGTATTTTTGAACTTGGAGGATTATGAAATAAGAGTTTAAAGCTCAGATTCAGACCTAGCAACAGGGATGTTAAACTGAAGGTATGCAGCACATAAATGAAAATGAAGACATTCTTTTAGACGTAGTTGAACACAAGGAACACAAAGGGACCCAGAAACATCACAAACAAGAATAAATGCAGAAAGAATAAGACTTTCCTCAAGTGCACATATGCACATACTGAATGGGAGTGTTAACAGCAGTGTCAACAAAATCTTGATGGAAGAACACAGGACAGCTTGTTCAGAAATTTTTAGCATGTAGCAACAAAAAGGGTGTTAATGGGCTGCATACTTAACGGTTACGTGGTAGTGAAGAAAAGCATCCTAGTTAATTTAAGTATGCTTCAGATACAGCCAAGTACTGTCATGACAAAGGAACAAAACTTGAAATCACCCCTAGAGAAACAAGTAATGGTACCATGGCAGCTGGTGTACAGGGAAGGATTAAGAAGTCATATACACATCAGGCTGCTTAAAAGAAAGAATATTCAATTTTGACACGAAAATAGTAAGAATGAAGGCATTGCTTTTGGGTGTTTCACAAGGAGAAAGGGAAAGACATTTGGGATAGCCATATTAAGAACATGCTGACAGGGATCCTGCTCCAAGCAATTATGGGGGTAAGACTGCAACAGAGCCAGAGAAATGGATCACACTTGCAAAACGACAACGTTTGCCAGACCAAAATCGAAATATACTGTACACCAAAGGCTGCATTCATAAAGAATGAAAAATATTTCAGGAATGGTCAGTGAAATGGCCTGTGGGTTTAGAGAAAGCAAGAGCAGAAAGATTCTCTTGACTGTAAAGCTAAAAACAGCATTCAGGACCTTAAAAGAGAACTTGATTCTGTTTAATAACTAACATGAAGATGGGAAAACTTAACTGCAGCGAAGGGGGTAATGGCATCCAAAGAGTTAGCCAAAAAATATTACAAAAGATGACAAGGGAAACTATTATACCATCACACAACTCTCACGATGAGGCCCTGTGTCCAAGCTCAGAGCACTTTCCCTCCACTGAGATGGACAAATTCTGGAGAAGATACAGGGAATGGCTCCTAACTGAGCAGCTACAAGTTAGGAGAGGTGCACATGATCACGTTAGCTGAAAACAGAGGCAGAAGCAGAGCTAACAAAGACAATAGGTAAGGGGAAGAAAAGAACAAAAAACTTCTGCAACAAGCAAAAGGAAACTATTCGGGCTAGTAAAAACAGACAATCCCACACAGTTTGAAACAAAACTTAAATTATCACCACAACCACCACATTTGGGGACATTTTCCTTTTATACAAGTAAGACAATATAACTTCCTGTTGCCAGTGCACAGCAGGGAGCTGATGCCCAAATCTGCCCAAATCTGCCCAGGAGAGCCTCTGAACAGCCTGTGGGGTGTTCGAGCAGAGAGGAAAGTTAATGATGGACCTACCGCCCGCTATTTCTTTCATGTTTATAACCAAAAATAAAACTCCTCACCTGGCATTTAATTAGTCATTACAATATTAAGCACAGAGACTCAAGGTCTAACAACAGTATCTCCTTTAACTTTCACTACAGAAAATGTGAAACATCCCTTCAGTGTTCAAGTCAGCAACCTCTCCCTCTTCCCACTGTGCTGTATGACCCAAGGTTCAAGCTAAGACACCGCTCAAGCAGGATCTTTACAGTAAAACGTCACTGTGTGAAGTTTCTGATTCCACAAGAGATTTCTTTTTTCTCCATCACCAGTTCTTTGTTTGAACTGACTCCTGCTGGGACAGGAATGTTTGGCAGCAGCACAGTATCTTGACTGAAGGCCTACCATCCCGTGGCATCTCCTGCAACACTTGGGTAAGCTATCCCAGAAAGTCAACAGTGCACATAACACATGGCATTTCCCCCTGTTAAAGCTGGCCTTGCTGCAGTTTCTAGCCATTGGAAATTACCTGCTCTAGCCACACACAATTACCTGTTAAACTGATGAGACTTCTAGTCTCTATTTCCTGGTCCCCACAGAAGTATTAAGCGAAGATCAAATCATTCTTTCACCTGCTGTTAACTGGAATTATTTTGTATGTTACCATTACCTTTCTGGAACTGCAGACCTAAATCTTACGTATCACAGGGGTAACTGCACAAGTGATTCTGGACAGTGATAAAACCTCATCTCTTCAGACACATGTGAAGTTGACTTGTGGGGTCTAATGTTTCCCCTTTAGAACAGTCACTGTCAAAATTCTAATAAAACACCTTGTAGCTGGTGCTTGCTTAGGAATACATCTACTCTCATAATAGTCCACATTTTAAACAAACACAGACTTCTACTTAGCCCAGCTGACACTTTTTACACAGTGCTTCGGGTCACTTCTCACCACTGGGCTAGCTTCCTCATTATTTACCTATTTCTTTGGTCTTACTTCTAAAATCTTCTGTTGTTTGGCTTTACCTGCACTTTGAGATGTAACAAACACGGAGTCCAGATCATGGTGTGTAGCTGTAGGAAACTAATTGAGAGAGGCAGGATGGACTTCTTTACATAGAATACTCTTCGGCTGAATTTGACAGCTTTTACAGTCCCTTGAAGGAACCAAAGCCTATCTGGGTAAGCTGCAGGATACACAGCTGCTCCCTCTAACTGGACGCAAAGATATATGCTTCTCCTTAACCGAACCCCAAAGCTAAGAGCGACAAAATTAGAAAAACACATGGTAAGTATAAGGCAGATAGGATCCCTGATACGTGTCTATGCAAACAGAAAAGTAATGTGAGGAGTTCTGGGAGATACAACTACAAACACAGCAGCAGGTCTGTGCAAAGCAACGGCAGCTCACCTTTAAAGTCAAATCAGTTTTTAAGAGTAGAGCCACAAGAACAGCTGCAGAGTGCTTTTAAGCCTACTGTCAGGTATATGAATCAGAGGTTTAACTGCCTGCAAAAATTTGCCAACACACTGTCACCCGCTTTTTTGAATGACAACTTTATTTGCCTAAATCCTAATCACTAGTCATGGTCCCTAAACATTAGGGCTAAAAAAACAGCAGAAGAGAATTTTTATCCTCTAGTACATGTAATTAATCAGAATTTTGCTGATCTTTTTAAGAAGAAACAGGTTTTAACAAACAATGCTATATTGCCCTTTCAGAACATACTACAGGCACATACATTTTAAAACTTAACAAGCATACAAACACTCCAAATTGTATCTGCTGTTACAAATGTCTAACTCCTGAATCTATCAACCAGTGACTGGGAAAACACTCTTTAAAAAGAGTGCTTTTGTCCTAAAAATTCCTGATATTCAAACGCTATAAAAACCATACTGTCCTTATACATCACACGTCACTCACCCATGCCAAAACAACACACTGAAGAAAATGAAGGTTATTAATTTTATTATGTTTTGCAGTATTTTCCTACAGGAAGAGGATGACTTCCCATCAAGTGAATACAATCAAAGCCTACAGACAAAACAAGTCAGTACTGCGTTACAACGTTGCACTTACTCAAGTTGTCTTTGACCATAACTTCCATGCTTTGTTTTAGGAGAATTGTGAATGGAATACCTCTTTTTTCCACCTGCACCACCTACTCTGACAATATGCTTCTTCCCTTTCCAAATCACCAATTGTGAATACATATGCCAGTCTGAGGACATGACTGCTTGACGTACAGTTATTAGTATTTGGAAAGATGGTGGTTCCCTTGATAATTAACCACAAAAAAGTTAACTGGGCTTTGAGCCTCCAGCACCTGTTATATTTAGGGCAGCATGCTCAGACCCTCACATAACCCCTCCCCAAGAGTGGGGGGGGCACTGCTGCCGATGTTGGTATGTTTTCAGAGCCCACACCAAAAGGCCTCTGTCATGCTGCTGTGCACACACACTACTACCAGGTGAAAGGCCAAGCACTACTGTTCCCCCACCAGGCAGCTCATCGGCACTGCGTGTACAGACACGACCCCAGGAGTGACAGAAGCACATACAGGGAAAATATGGATTTGCTTTTAACTACAGAAGTTGTACCTCTAATAGGATCTATAGATTTTAAAACTCTTATATCAACAAATCATTCATTAACAACATCTTCTCATGTTGGTTAAGTATGAAAACGTTGATTTTTGAACTTGGATTTCAGGTGACAGTATTTACACCGAAAGGCCTTGTATTATTCCCAATCCTTAAGAGTTTTCTCCAGTAAAAAAACCTGCGTGCCAGATCTGGATGTCCACCCAGGTGCATTCAGTGGTACATCTGGCATTTCTCACGTTAAATGAAACGGCTTTAATTGAATGAAACAAAATCCACGCTCACAAGTGTGGATTTTCACACACCACTTCAGTGCTGCTGAACTTCAGGTCAAAATACGACGAGTGCACATTCCCGAATTAACTTTAATCCATCTCGCTCAATCACTGACAGAAGTGCCAGCATCACGAGTGCACAAGCTATACCAGAGGCTTTGGGCAGGTAAGCGAGCCACGACATGTTCCCACAGCCCCACTGCTTGTATCCGATTCAGGATAGGCTGTGTCGCACGCATCACATCAGCGTGACTGACACCGCATCTAGGTATTACACACTCAGCTGGAATCCGCCACAGTTTAAGCCCAAACTACAAATGCTCAGCAATACACACATGAAAGTCAGAGGGAAGTGGTAATAATGGCAAAATATCCAAAGGGATCACAGTTTTTGGAACTCTCAGTGGTTCCGTTGCACAGCAGCAACTGGATACTGGTGTCCTGCCCCATTCACCTGCTGCCAAAATTATGCTCCCCCAATTGTACCTTTTAAGTTACAAACATACAAGTGAATTCCTCTCTACTTCTTCCCTTACAAAACACAGCACTGCACCCCTACACGGATGCAAGTTCAAGGGGATAAAACAAGCAATTGTAAACTGCATCTTTAATTGCAAGCAGAATAAAAATCTGCTGGTGTTTTAGTTCAACTTTAAATCCTTAAATCTGTCAGTCATTTCCCTAAGGTGTTTTTCATGAAGGCAAAGACATTTCCCCATCAGCATCAAATACACAGAAATAATATTTGTACCCAACCAAGCCTGTTTTGTCTATCTGTTCCTTCATAGTCACCAGAAGGGATTTGTTTGATGCAACCCTTAACACATACTGCTGAGTACGTACTAGCTCTCAGTACATTACAGCCTTGAACTCAGATCCCCAAACTTTGCCTTTCCTTTTGCTAACATAAGCAGCCTCCTCTGAAGATGGCCATACAGCTGCCACCACACCCCACTTCACATACACCAGGAAAAATTTTTTAGAACGCCTCTGATTTCATAGTTACTTGAAACTAAGACACTGTGAAACACCCTGAAAAGCTTTGCATCCAAAATGAGTACTTCAGTTAGAAAACAGATGCCCTTGCAGGAGGCATTTTTTAATATTTGCCCACTAACCCCAAAGCTTTGTGATTACACATGTCACAGTACCAAACGAAATCTATTTTTTAGGATATTCCATGACTACCTCAGAGTTTGAGCTTGTTGGGATTTTGTTTGTTTTTAAAACACACAAAGGTAATTGCAGCAGATGCCTTCTTAATACTGGATTAACTGTTTGGAAAAACATCTGTAACCATTAACACAGTTTTTTCTTGCAAAAAGCCAAGATTTAATGTTCTCCAAGTTCTCAGACCGTATCAAACAAGGTTGTGGTTTGTCAATCTGGAGTTCAATGAGTACCTCCAGAAGAGTACACAAGTGTCATCAAAAAAAAAATCAATTCTAAATACCCTTCAAACTAAAAATTTGCAGGAATTTACAAAATAAAAGGCTAATTGTTTGACAGCTAAAACACATGCCTTAAGAAATGCAGTAGTTTATGATGCAAGATCACTGAAGTTAAAAAGGATTTTATCATCCTGTTTTCCTACATAAGGCACATCCTGAAGGCGACTGTGTCCACTGCAGTGAAAAAGCTCTGCTGTACCTTCTTCATTAAACCGATTGTCAAAGGCTGAAAAGTGATTTTTTTTCAGACAGACCAAAAATTCTTTCAGATTTCAAAACTGCTACGACCTGCTACACCTCCCAAAAGAGCAGTCTTGAAGGTGGAAGCCCTGCACACTTCCCCTCAGTGATCCAACCACTGACAAAAAAAAATGAATGCTCCTTTGCTGCTACAGCAGACAGCCCCTCCTGCCATTCACGAAAGCTACTCCAGGGTGAAAATTTGCAAACACGTCACTGCTGTTCATCTTAAAATTACATTCAAGGATGCCTGTTCAGTTTCAAGGGCACCTTGGAGGAGAGGAACATCAAATCCCAAAGGAGAGGGCTACAAAGCACAGCAGTAACCGCTAACGTTGCGGCACTGCTTCTAATAGCCAGGGTGCCAGTTTAGCTAGCGTGGACAGCAGACCATTACAGCAGTACCTGACAAGCACTTGTGAGGAGCTTCTCCAGGTCTCAGCACAAACTCAAGGAAACCAGTGACATCACACTGCCAGTACTCAGGGGAAGTACTCAACTTAGTGTACATTAAATTGGTACTATCCGCTACAAGAAGAGGAGCAAATTCGTAGCCACTGGAAGGAGCAACACTTTTTACATCTTTCCTTTGCTTTGGAGATTTACAGGCAAGCTGTCAGTAGCTCATGTACTCGGAGCTAATACTAGGGAGTAATGGCATTTCCTTGGTACAAGGGAGATTAGTGTTCTGTTCAGGTACAACCACTAAACATGGTTTTGCCTTCATGAGCCAAAACAAGCTACAACCCATCAGTTAAACAAGTTAAACACAAAAGTATTTTACATATTGAAAAGGACATGGCAGCCCAACTAGCAAAAAGAATCCGCAGCCTCGCCATGTCTTCTGAACTCACTGCTGGAACGCAGGGAAGGAAAGGCACGGCCCCAACACACATCAACTGCAGGCACTAGATAGACCGTAATTAGACTACAGGTGGATATATCATCAACCTGGTTAGGAAGGAGAACAAGATCAAAAGAGCTCTAATTTTTAAATAGTAAAAGACCATTTACATATCAAACCTGAGC
>NW_010241844.1:0-21581 GCF_000690775.1 Eurypyga helias | reverse complement strand
GGGAAAGAGGTAAACCCCTTCCTGCACTAAAGGGGCACATCAGTTGGCAAAGGGAGAGGACATGTCATTTGTACAGTTACACAAGAGTAGGTAAAAGAGGACATGTGCAAGCAGGAGGGTGAAGCTGGAAGAATCAAACAGGATGAAAGCTAGCACATACAGATTACTCTAGCATTGCTGAGCAACTGCAAACCCCTCTTCTAAAGGCTCTGCTCCACTCAAGATGAAGCTTCTTTGATAGAGCATAACCTAGGGAATTTGCAGTTCGAGTTTCCCCCATTAGCTGCAGACCCAAGTATTCAAAGTTACAAGGAATAATCACAGGACAGCACTATGTTTTTGCATAGTCTGCTATCTGTACAGGAAATTTTAATTTGAAAAAGCAAACTGAGTACACTCCCCAGCTAAGAGAAAACAGAATATATACATTATTAAGACAGACACTGAGATGTTTGAACTACTTCACAGATTTGTACCGAAACCTCTTAGGTTAAGTATAACAGAAGCAAAACCATAAGGATACAGACATACACAATCAGGACTCCCAAACACAAATGCTAACATACACCTGCAGCACAGAAATTACAAAATAACCCGATCTTCTAAAATGTTAATCTAAATTAATCCAGAATTACAAATATTAAATCATAATGTGAAAACAAAATTTTTTAAATTTTACCATTCACATGCTAAAAATATTACACCCAGTCATTTAAAAGTTATTATTTCCTCTTTTTTGGAACATTACTGTTAATATCCAAAGCATAAGATCAAAATTGAGTCCATAAGGAATAAAAATATGCATTTTCCCCCAGGGTTAAAAATTGTGTGTTCTTGCGATGTTGTTAGTTACACTCGGACAAGCATGAAACACCTGGCAGCAGCTGCCTTAAGAAATGCATCAATATTAAATATTAAATCAAAATTTGAACCCGTACCAGCAGAAGGTTCTTGAGTTCTGAGAGGAACAGAGGAAGACTCAGTGTTTTCAACTTTTTCTTCCTGCAAACTGGCATCTGTACTAAGTGCTGTGCTATGTGATGTGTTTCCAGGAGATCCTTGTTCACCAAAACTCTGGTCAGATTCAACAGGAATTTCTAACTTGACTAGAACGGAAGAAAAAAAAAAAAGTAATTGAGTTAAACGCACACAAAAGCATATTCCAGAACACTGGTGTGTGTTCATCACATTACGGTGGAGACAAATATCCATCCATGATCAGACTGCTTGCTGTTGTATTAACACAAAGTTAAGTTTCTACAACACAGCTACTTGTAGCTAAATTTAGAGCTGCTAACTCTAAAATAGGATATGTCTCCTCAAACCATTGTCAGAGCTCCCCCTGGAAGGGAAAGGCAGCGAAACACAGGGCAAAAATACCAAGCATTATCTCCATTCAAAGAATAAAAGCATCCCGTGTGGTGGTTTTAGTATTCAGCAAGAGGATTAAACCGTAAACTTAGCATTTGAATTACTTCAGTATAAAAGTCTTAAAGCTTTGTAATTAACTCATGTTCACAAGCATAACCTGCCTCCCCTAAAAAAAAGAAAAGACGAAACCACGCAACATTTCCTTTCAGCTATTTTACAGTCTATGGAGCTGTCCTTTTGCGAGGCCAGTAATCCCTCTACTGGAAAAGCTCCCACCAGGCATGGGAACCACCAGGGTGACTGATGGAGAGGGACTCAAAAGCACAAGGCAATTAGAGCAGCAGCGAGAGATACAAACTTGCCGGGAGTTCTCTGCACTGCTGATGAAGTCAGATTTTAATTGCAGGTACAGAGCCTGCAGGTCATGCAAGTGAAAAAGCAATACTTGCAACAACTAGATGACTGGCATGCCACCACAAATCTGGAGTGGAAGGAAGCTGCTTACCCTTCTCAGATTCTTTTTGGTTAGATACAGCATCTTTCGAAAGCTGAGTTTCTGCTGAAGTCGTGACATGATCTGTATTTAAAATCTCATGGCTAATACTAGATGAGAGTCTTGAAGATCGTCTCCTGATCTGGTCTCTTTCAGCGTTATCTGAAGAGTTCTTGAATTTTTCCTGAGCTGGAGCAGACAAATTCAATGGGACCATGCAGTTACAGGATTACCACATAGCTCACAAGCAAACTTCACAGACCTCCCCTCCCAGTGACAGTTTGAAAGTGCATTTTTTAAGGACTGAAATTAACAGCAAAAGCTAACCAGCCCTAGACCTCTCTGTAAAAGCTACAGTCATGTAACAGTTACTAATATACACAAAAATAGAGCAAATACCTATCTTAACGGTGTCTCAACTTTGTCTTACAGTAACAGATTTGAAGTAACAATAATACAGATTAATATCTTCCTGGTAAAACATTGCTTTAAAAAGTGACCGCCCCACAGACCTTAGTAATATCAGAAGTTATGCGAGGTAACTCAGACACACAACTTCGAGCCCAAGCTGGATAAAGTACAGTACTGAAATTCCAAGACTGTAGTCCTAAGGAAGGGAAAGTCTGCCTTCTTCACACCTTCATACCCTCGTTCATGATACTACCAGACAGAATATAATTTCATCAACACCACTACACAGTATACCAAGATACAGCAGGAGCTATTAGACAGCAGAGACATGAATGTCTGTTGAGTGCTAAAGTGTCTTTGCTGAGCAATGTGGTAGGTCCTCCATCTACTGACTAAAGAGTTTCTAGAACTAGAAAAAGGCTTTCATAACCTTCTACATACTGGAAGCAATATCACTGCCTCCCCTGTATCTATGAACCTCTACATCAAGAGTCACAGCTTATGGCTCCTTCATCTAAATCCAGCTTTCGAGATTTAGGTGGGAATTTCAGTATGATGATGAATGGAAAATATAAGAAAAAATGGTGTTGCATTTCAGCCATTTCGTGTATCACAGGTCAAGGGTAATACTACAGATATTTTTTCCCCCTCACTTAAGCTCCAAGAACTTCAACATACAAACATCGTGAGTTGAATACCGAAAGACTCACGCAGGTTTTTTTCAATCCTAGGACGCTTTGATGGAACTTCACCTCCTTTAGGTATTTTCCGACGTCTTAGCTCCAAAGTTATGGGCTGCAGCGTCTGAGAACTTGGCTCTACATATTTAGATGGAGAATAAAAATTGACTGGATATGAAGCTGCAAAAGGCTAAAACATAAATTCCCAAGGCTCACAAGTGAAAATACTGGACTTGCATAAGTAGTTTCACCCGGCTTTCTGAAGTCTACATACTCGCAGACAAGTTTTACATTATATTGCATTGGATTTGCATGGCAAGGTTTTGGTAGTGGGAGGGGGTACAGGGTAGCTTCTGTGTGTAACTGCTGTCAGGCTTCCCTGTGTGCAACAGAGCAAAGACAGACCTGCCACTGGCCAAGGCCAAGCCCATCAGCAACAGTGGTGGGAAAGGAGGTGTTTTAAAATTCAGGCTTGTTTCTCATTACCCTACTCTGATTTGATTGGTAATAAACTCATTTTCCCCAAGTAGAATCTTGTTTTGCCTGTGATGATAACAGGAATGCTCTCTCCCTATCCTTGACCACAAGCTTTTCACTATATTTTCTCTCCCCTGCCCAGCTGTTCTAAACAAGTCTGAACAAAGACAGGTTTAAAATTCTTTAGAAGTTTCTACAGACATAGGCTATGAAAGCACAAGATACTTTTCATTCCTTTAGGTAAGTTTAGAAGGGTTGTGATACATGGCTTAAACATTTACATGTAGCTACATACCTGTTGGAGGTGTTATTGGTGGCCTTCCACGTTTTCGTTTAGTTTCTTTTGTGTTTTCCTGTGGAGTCTTTACATTGTCATTCTCAGCCTTCTTCTCAATTTGTGTATCTACTGAATATTCCATATCATTCTCTGATATATTCTCTTTATCTTCTTTTCCATTCTTAGATATACTCTTTTCTGAGATGACTATCAATTTTCCTTCTTTATCAGGTTGCTTAACTCTCTTCTCAGTCTTTAATGTCTTTTCATCCTTGCCTTTCTTTGCATTACCTGTTGCTTTCCTCTGTTCTTTAAATTTATCCCGCTTTTCAGGAGATGACAGAATTTCATTACCTCTTGCCTTAGGCTTAGCATTACCCACAATATTCTAGAATAAAGAGAGTGACATATATGAAAATTAAACTTGTTGCAATCCAAAAGTTCTCCCTGCCATTGTATTTAGTAGTCCTGCATCCTTGTCCAATTTTTCAAAGGATAAAAGCATACACACTGCTGCAACCCACAGATTAAAACTTAGAGGCACTTGAACTGTTCAAGGACCCATACGACTTCAACAGAACAGAGTCGGTCTCCTGCCCTTTTCACGACTCAATTGCATAAGAGATGTACTTTCTTCATTCTCAAGTGCAGGTTGGGTCCACACTAGCTTGCGCAGTACTACTTAGTCTGCTTGGGATACCGAATAAAAGAGTCGGAGTCAAAAGCATACAAAAGGGCAAACAGCTCCATCACCTGGGTGCAAAAACTGTCTTCCTTTCACAAGAGTGTCTCATTCAAAACAGACCAGTATTTAGCTTGCAATTATCAGTGCTACTGAAATGTGCTAAGAGTCATGGAAAGCAACATTTTACCATCACTATACAATGCAGCATGTTATGCCCTCTAGGGAGAGGCAGAGTGACACTGTCATTAAGGAAAAAACAACCAGCTTACGTTGCCCCCTTCAGAAATCAGGTGGGTTTGGGACTTTTTTTTCTCTAGGAACAGCTAAGGTAAGAGCCATGTGTGTCTTCCCTGCTACAGTCTCTCCTACTGATGACCAGGAACAAGACACTTTCCTTCCACTGCCAGCATGCTGCTACGTTAGTACTGCATCTGAATTTGTACACTAAGTAACTCACATTCACAACTAAATCTTGAGCTCTCCAGTGGCTCGGGTTTGGTTGTTAGGTTTTTTCTCCCTTTTTTTTTTTTTAAACTTCACTTGTGATTGTATAAACAGAGCTCGCTATGAAATTCTCCCTTCATGTTTTTTTTATGCTGAAGGACAGAACAAGATGTTCCAGCGTAACTTATCTCCTGGGTTAAGAGAAATCTTCCCAGCTAGTGGTTAAACAAAGAAGAAAAACTCCTTTCAAAACCTACCCAAAGCTATGTAAAAACATGAAACTCCCTAAAGGAGAGAGGAGAGACAAAATATTTTCCTCTTGCAGAAATATCTTCCCTTATGCAGAATATTTCTTGATTGTTCAGCTTCATATATTTAAGGTTAAATACGGTAGAAATATTCCTCGTGGCAATGAGGATTCTTCAAGGTAGTTCCCTTGTGAGCATTAGTCAACCCTCAATCAGGCACAATTACCATCATTTGAAAGTCATTAAGAGCACTTTGAGGCAAATCTCAAAAGTTCCCTCTCCCAGTCTGGCAGATACACAAGTCTGGAGACCTCCACAGAACGGCATACCTTTCTACAACGGTAACAGATTTCAGTTGTATCCACTAACATTCATTACTGGAATCCACATAAGACTTGTGTTGGGAGGGATTCAATTTCTTTGTTCAAACTTCAAATTCCAGAAAAGTAAAAGCAGAAGGCATGACTAAACACACAGGCTACAGATACCACACAGGAATGTGTGGCAAGATCTCAAACCTAAAACCATTTCTGTAATAACAATTATTCTGAGTCAGGTCTTAGGAAGTTTTAAACAAGTTACACAGGACTAGAACATGTCAGCCTTTCCTACGAAGCGCCCACACATGAAAACCAAAGTACAAATCAGCACTTCTTACCATAAGCAGGACAAAATAATTTAGTATTTTTCTTTTAAGAATGACTCACTAGTACTTTCCATCACGCACCAAAGCTTGGACCCACAGCACTAAGTAGGTGAAGGGTTGGTAGAACAGCCAAACCACAGAAGCAGAACAGGGATTAGTCAAAAAGCTTCTCTTCTCAAAGTTGTGAGGTTAAAAATTACTAGACAGCTTCCTTAAAACTCTCAAGACAACTGAGTGGTTACTTTGTGAAATCATAGTTTCTGTCCACTCCATAGTTCCCACCCCTTAATTTTTATGATGCATGTATTCAAAGTCATCTCCAACAGGTGAAACAACCAAAGTGTGTTTCCAGAGCTAGTGGTAGGGTATTGAAGATTAAGAAAGTACATACTAATGATTTTAAGAAAATTGATTTTATTCACATGCTTATGACTTCATATACTCAACAGCTGCATTCATGAGAACATGAATCGGAGAACTTTGCAAATCATACTATGAAGATTTGCATAACCTTTTCATTTAAAGAGATTTTATTTTAGAGGCCTTGTAAGTTAGCAACAGAGGAAGTTTCATTCCTTTTTGCATTTTATAATTCATCAAATCTACCCACCTGAACTGTCAATCTTAGAATACACTAGTAGCATGAACACAATACTTACCTGATCTTTGGAAAAAGCTTTGACATGAATGTTTTTGACAGTCTGAACTACACCATCATAAAATTTCACAGTGTATGTACCTAAATAGGAAAAAATTAAGCATGAGTTTAAAGATCAGAAGATCAGAAGTTATTTAACTGAACATCTGCTAACAGCTCCAATACAGTAGCTGCATCTTTAGGTCTAGATAAAAAGCTGCCTTATCTGTGTTGTTAAAAACTTCAGCAGCAAAGACCTTATCACAGGCTAAGCTCCTTAGATATACTTTCTTCACAAAAGCTCAAAATACTTCTGGTGGACTACTCCAATTCATTATTACACAGACTTTTTCTCCTTGATCTTACACCATTATAGTCAACCTACAGAAAACACAGCAAAAGTCCTTCACGGTTACTTACTGATACTCAGAAAGGAGAAGCATGGCTGTATTCTCCCCTCTGCCATCCCAGTTTGTAAAGTGGTTTTGCAGCTCTGACAGTAGTTTTACTGTGGTTACATGCACCTCTTGACAATAAACTTAAAGTAACTCTTCCAAACATATACCTGAAAGCAATTACTGACTAGAGAACCAAGTAGAAAGTTCTTTTTTAAACCTAATCTCTCACCCATTTCATGAGAGGAAAGTTCATGGTAGACTAGAACATATGATTGAAAATAAAACTTTTCACAGTTGTCTTTTACTACCTCTGTCTGTACTATCTCTCTACCTAAGCAAAAATGTTAGAATACAATTTCTTTTGTCATGCTTGTTAGTAATGCATTTTTAAAAGTGACTCCTTACCATCTTTGTTAACAGAAATAACTTTGGCTGGATAGAAGCGACAGTCAGACCAGCATGCCAATACCTGATCATTTATATGAAATCCCTACAAGACAGAAGTTAAAAATGTTTTTATCTGAGAATTACTGAAACCTCATTAAACCATCAAATATATTAGTTTTCCAATATTTAAAATAAGTCATAAAACTTACACAGCAGGCAACACAGCAACAGCAAGACATTTTAATGGCCATAATTTATACAACTGCACATTAAACTATTACATACTCAAACGTCTTCTATTTTCTACTTACTGCACAACCTTCTTCCTCATGTAATCCTTCTTTTCTTAACTGTATTTTCTCTAAGGGACGCAAATAAGGACTGTCCCAACAAAACCATTCATCATATCTATGGTTCCAGCGTTTGAAATGGATAAGTACTCTTCCTTCTTCATAATCAATTTCTTCAATGTGTGCTGGATACCTGGTCAAAAAGTAGACTTAAATATTTCAGGTAAGAAAAAAAAAAGTAAGCTGTCTCAGACACTTAACTAGAGTATAAAAAGCATTGCAAAAGTGGGGCCTTCTTGCATCACTGAATGCAAAATATCTGAAGAGTTGCTTGATCAGGTGTGATGGGGTGCTGAGTAACTATACCTAACCACCTTTAGGTTCTACAACCTTAATATTTGATGTATCACTTGTGTAAGCAGTAAAGATGCAAACAAAATGACTAAGAGCTCAGAACAGGACTAAGCCAAAACTGAACAGCAAAGGAACAGCTGCAGGAAGAGGTGACAACCAAGGACGACTTAGACTGGGGTGGAAAAAAAAGAGGCAACTAGTGATCAAGAAGTCAAAGAAAACATCCCTAGACCTAGAAATTTTACATATACAAAAAACCGATAGCTTCAACACCCTCTTAACAAGAGTAACACCTGGAGATCAATACACTCGCTTCTCTCAGATTTCCATCAACAAGCATCAACCATCTACCCAGTGTAACAGCAAAAGTCTAGCAGGCACACTAAACTTAGCTTAAGTTTAAGATTCTCGAAGTTAATTTCATATGCAAAGTCCTGGGACTTTTAAATAAAAATCTCAGTATATCAGAAGTACAGGAATCCAAGACAAGTCAAATCCAGTTGTTTGTAATCAGGAAGACCTTATACATTATGCATTTCTTTAATTGCATTGGTAATTTGTAACTTCAGTAAGTATTTTGGAATCATAGCATATTTTACTATTCCAACTGACGATAACACCCCAAGTATTGATGTTTTTCCATCTGCAGTTAACAGCACCAGAAGAAAATCTCCACTTGTCAGTGTTTTCAATTATTTGTGGAAGAAAGGCAAGGCCCCACTGAATTGCTGAACAAAGGGTTGAAGGGAAAAAGCAAAAAACACCCCCACACACAACACTAAATCCACAAGAATTCTTTACCTGATACATAGTAGAAAGAAACTGCATCTAGAAAGCATCAAGCCTGATGCTAACAATGAAACCTAGACACGTCAGAATAAAGATGTAAATGCAACCGAGTACCATTTCACAATCCTACACAAATGAAAAAGCTACCTACAAGTGAAATTCTTCAGCAGATCTGAGACATGTCCAGTCACAACTTGTTCAAAAAAAGCTACAATTAGGCCACGCTACACTGCAACCACAGACTAAAGCCCTACCTAACACTCGATGCCACGACTCAAGCTGTGCCAGTAGTTCATCCCAATATACTAACAAAAAATGCAGCAAAGGCTGTGGAGGAGAAGACGACATCTCTAACTGACAACGACCTTCCTATGAAGGAAGCAACTTACTTCATCTAACAGTCAACATATTTCCTATTTAGGTAGCCCCATGCACTGCCCTGCACAGGTTCATGAGGGGGGAATATTCAGTGTCTTTCCACATATAACAACATAATTCTATTAAACATAGTTTATTCTTGGGTATCTCAGCAACTGCCTCTCACTAAGAACAGGTAACAACAAAAATGAGTATCCAGCCCTGGCAAAGTGCAGCAAGAACAGGGGAATTACCAGGTCCTCGCAGCAAGAGCCTGGTCAGAGGGATGCTTTTGCCATCAGGACTGCAATGGACCTAGGGCTTGTCCAGATTCTCAAAGATGAAGAGAGAAGCTGATAAAAATGATGGTGTGCTGACTCAACATTAAGCTAACAATCCAGTCCCTGGACCAGATAAACACCTCTGGTAAATACACTCAAGCCACTAACTTTCTTCCACTGGGGAGAGACAAGCATCCACTAACTTTATGATGCAAGACTCTTTCCTGCTTTGTACCCAGAAAAAGAAACCTTCTGCAGCAGAAGAACCACCAGCATCATCTGCACCCATCCCACCTCACCTTCTGAAGACTTCATGACAGGATGCTGTTTTATCATCAAGCACCGCAAAAACATACCTGACAATGAGACCAAATTTCAGCCTGGTTGAGAATCAGCATGGGTGAACTGGAGCTCAGCCAGCTCCTGGATAACATGCTGCTGGAGTCTGAACAAGCCTTCTCTTCCTGAAGCAACCAGTATCAGCAAACATACATTCAGTGCTCTTGATGGGAACAGTAAACCTATTAGAGGCTGTGCTACAAAATTGGCCAGTCCCTTCCCTCATACCATCTTCCCTTCAGATGCAGAAGACACCGCTGGCAACTTCTAAACAAAGAAGAAGGGTTCATACGTCCTCAACAACTCTGAGCACCACACACAGATAGTACTAGCTCCCTTCCTCCAACATTCTTCCCCTAGCCTTCAAAGCATTGAGCAAGCATGCCACATCAGGAGGCACAAGTCCTCACAGATCTATACAGAAGAGGAGTAATACAGCACATCCATTCACACAGACCAAAAAGCCTGTAAACATGCCAAGGGTTAGAGGTAACTTAAAAGAAATTCAGACTTGTTATCAAGAAAACGTGAGGATACACACAGTGAAAGGCCAATAGCTGAAGCCTGGCTAAGGCCTGAAAAAGAGTACAGCCACCCATGTCCAAGGATGGTCCAAGACATCCTCTCCCAAATCACAAAGGAAGCATTTAGCTGACTCCATGGGTAAGAAATCCCCAACTGGTACCAATTTGAGTATTTATATAACATGCTGTGAAAAACAAGCTGGAATCAGACAACTTTTTGCAATATATACTGGCTGTTCAAAACAAGTAGTTTTCCAGCTCAACCCAAAAGGAATGATGAGCTTGTAACTTTCAAGGCTTTATGCACTGTCTAAACAGTAAGGGAAGAGCTCCAAGATGCCCAAGCTGCTGCCAATAGTTTTGATAAGAAGCTAAGCAACAACCAAAAGCTCAAACAGCACAGTCTCAACAGACAGGGGTTAACAATGACTGGCAACTTCAGACTACTGCTGTCAGAGCACAGCAAACAATATGAAAATGGTTTCTTGTAGACACAAGCATAAAACCATCCTCTTCTGTGAAGAGGTAAATATCTGAAATTCAGAATCAAAATGCTGACTGAAGAGTCAATACTCAAGAGCTTCAACCAGAATCAGAAGCCTCTTCATACCCATTTTACTCACACAACAGACAACCTGAAGAGGTGTTACTACAATAAGGAAACACAAGACGTGTCATCATTTGCCTACTGAAGACACCCAGTGCAGAGTCATCCTCTGCCTGCAGCTAGCTAGCACTGAAGGGTGTAAATGATCCAATGCAACAAGTTTCAAGAACTCAATTCAGCTGGACAGTGTGTACATGTACACAGCCAGCCTCTTTGGGATCTCTCCATTTAGGACTGCACTACTGTCGTCCCACTACTCCATCCTCTGAACTCAAGCACCGTGTACCAAGACCTTTCAGCGTGCACAGAGGCACTGCCTGACAGCCAGAGCTCTCCCTCTTTAGTGCCCTGAGGTCAGCAGACACTGTCACAAGCCTTTCATGATAGCTTTGATACATCAAACAAGCGCCAAAAAATACTCGCTGTACTCCCTGGAGTTTGAGTCTAGGAGGTGACAGACAACTGCACTAGGAACTGAATGCAGTGCATTCCCAATACCTTATGATTCCAGATACAACAAAGCAGCCTTTGATAAGAGCTCTAAAGATGCAAAATCCACTTTGTACTTCGGCAAGATGCAGACTGTGTTGACTACTCTGCTGGCATACACCATTTTTCTTCCTTCTTCAATAGGGTGTCATCACATCCAAACACTCTGAAAGTCCTGAACTAGCATTCCAGGGCACAAGCTGCTGCCAGGGAAGGAAAGTAAATGGGGCTCTGAGATGAAACACTTTCCAAAGCAGTACTGCCATTTGAGAAGCAATACTGGCCCATGAATTGACTGCTGCGTTTGGTACTGAGCACAGAATCCAAAGCCAGCCCTCCAATCAACAAGAGGCTTCTGCCTATGCTTAGGTGCCAACATAGCAACAAACATAAACACAAGTCAAGCTCGGCCCTCTGCAGGTCTAGGACTGGGAAAAGCAAGTGGAAAGTTTTCTGTCCACATAAAAGGAGTACATTGTGACCACACCACAGAGTGGTCCTGTTCACACAGCAGCAGGTGAAAGTAGCAGGGGGAAAAAAGTCATCTGTGTCCTCTACAAATCCACACCTGGAGTGGTGTATCAGCCTGTCACTACTGAGAAAATAAGCACTCAGCTCTTAGAAATTTTTGTTCACAAACCTTGAAAACAGAAACACACACAGATGACCAGTCAAGGAAACATGAACTTTCTGACCCAGGTTTCAAATGCTTAGCAAGCAAAAGAAAACTTTCAGAACTGGAAAGTTAGTAACTAAGTTAAATGACCTGTAGTATGCACAGTGTTTTGTAACTCTGGTCTTACAAGATGAAGTATTTTTAAAAACTTAACAACACGGCTTAGTTTCAGACATACAGCATATCCAAAATTCAAGACAAGAGATATGTAGAAAGGATAGTAGGCACTGAATTCCCTCCCCAAAGTTTTCCCAGGTAAAGAACTGTCTACGCCCATACTTTGAGATACTGTTGTTATCCCAGCATATCAGAAAGATCACAGTCATGGACAGAAGTTATTAGCCTTACTCAAACACAATCTATACTAAACTGCGTCTTCAATAAGCCTACATTACGTATAGGCTAAGAAATCTCTTTTTTGTAGGCATGACTATTTTTTTGCTAGATAAACAAAGCTCAAGAGTACAAAGATTCACATTAAAGCCCTACCAACACAATTGTTGGTTACACAGGAAAGCCAACATAACGTGCAAGTATGATTTAACGTTTGTACTTCATGTTCTTTCCGCTGTTTGCTCATTTTCAGAGTTCCTTGTACCTGGAACGTAGAGAAATACTCCACATGAAACTAAGATGTTTTGGAACAAGTCCCCTGTGTCTAAGACAGTGCTCCAACCTTTTAGGATGTCCAGATGATTTTCAACACTAACTTCTGTATGCTTAACCTGCCAGCAGGTTCCAGGGCCTAAAGTACAGTCATGTCTAACCCACACAGACTCTTAAATAAAAATCAAGGAGATACCTTAAAAGAGCTAACAAAAGTAAATTAAATTGCTGTATTTAAGAAGTCTTTGACTCCAGCCATTTTCATTGTATAACTCATTCATGAGCAGTGTTAAACACTAATTTTTTTAGCTGACTTCCTAAAATGAACTGTTAGAAGGCTCCAAGTTCACCCAAGTAACTTTTAGTCCCTTCTTCCCCTTCCTTCTGCATTGGTTAGTCAGGAAATGTGTTCTCCTCACAACTGAAGTATGCAAGACAGGTTCCAGAGCAGACATCTTAGGGTAGAATGTGTTTCCTCATGCAGTTCTTCAATGCTAAAGCTGACCACCCTCAAATGAGCACAAGCCACAACAATTTCTATCAGGGTTTAAAGCCTAGGAATTCACAGGAGCAATGGGAAAGGAAGCAGCGAGGAACGACGTTGGGTATTCTGTCCTGCAAAAGGATTGCTCTTTCCATAACGTCTGCTCTGCAATCTGTGTATAGCACAGAATTTAAAATGTGAATTCAGGAGTATCAGGGGCTGAAGTTGCACTAGATTTATGAGTAGTCCTATTTCCCAGGCACAGCTAGCACCAGTACACCTCTTTTTAAGGGCCAGCACAACACATCAACACCTATCGCCCATTTGAACCACTGGTATATAATCTTTTATGAATTAACTACTTTCCTATAAACCAATGACCACGACTAAATATTGTACGAATACAAAATGTTTATGATAGTAAAGACTTAGAGGTAATAGAATATGAATGGTTTTAAAAAAATACCAGTTTTTTAATCTGTCACGGGCTTCCAACTGGGCTCCCACCTCAAAGTTGATCCCTCTTCTATTCGGAGGATGTTTTGTCATTTTGTAATATCAACACTGCTGATTTTATTCCCCTGAAAAATGCAATTAAATATCAATCACTGATCAAGACATAAACAAAATAATCTTATGCACCATAATCCCCACCAAAAGCTAGATGTTAAGGGACCTCTGTATTTCTGGTTTGTGGAAAGTAATGAGGGCAATTATCTCTTAAACAAGAGTTCTCAAGTGACAGTATACCGAATCATTGGAAAGTGTGTTCAAAATGGTATGTACTGGACCATGAAAGATTGAAACTCAACCTTTGTTCTTTGGTCCAAGTTCCAGGTCAGTTAAGAACTCTGCAACCCAGTGTTTATTCACAACTGGGATAGAAGTTTCATGATATTCTCTTCCCCCTCCCCGTTTTGATGAAAACAAGGAATCCAGTAAACAGGAAGTGGGGAAAACCAAACACAGTAACAATCTTTCAATAGCTACCCTGTTAGTGGAACACTCAGGAACACTAGGTCACCTCATCGCTACAAATGCAATAGAGTTGAAAGACATCAGAAATAGGTAGTTTCTTTAACCAATTCAGAAGACTGTCTATACTGCTTGCATAGTTGCATTGCTTTCTTCCTACTTTACCATCTTAACCAGAAAATTTCAAAAAAGTCTTCATTAAGACATGTTTCCAACACATAACATAAAGGTTAAAGAAATCTTGCCAAAGCAGTGTCTCTCAAGGTACATTTAGTGGAAAGCCTGAGCAGGAGCTTTTTTTCCCCCTCAAATTTTTTCCCGTCATTTCCCACAGTTAAGATACAAATCAGGATCTATTCCTGTCATCTTTAAGCTCACAAGTTCCAAAAATACGAGTAAGTTTTATTCCATAATGTCTTCCTTACAGCAAGGCTGTGTCTTGAAGATTCAATTACAGAGGTAGAAAATGGATGTAAGTTAAACTAAAAAAATCTTCTAGTCTTCACTACAAGAAGGAACCATGCACTGACAAGAGAAATAAGCAGCAGCATTTCAGTTCACACAATGCTTAAACAGCAGTGATATTAACTGAGCTGCATCTATAAATAACATCATTTTTTGAAGAACTACTCCAAGTTCAAGCACGGTTCAGAAATCAAAGATCTCTGACTTTCCTAAAGGTGCTATTGCAGGGAAAAGCTACTCGATCAACACACTTTTTAAACCAGACCATTTGCCAAGGGCTGGCCATGAAGGCAACCCCACCAGCTCAAACATCATAACCTCACTGTGAAGAATCTCCTCTACCAGAAGCTGATCTGCCATTTTCCCCTAAGGCACTGCTTTTAGACTCTTTCACTGCTGTTAAAGCAGCCCGTTAACAGTATGGGGAAAACACACTATTGCCTGTAAGCTCAATTCACACCAAAAGAATAAAACTGGGGAACATTAAACATTACTTTTCTAGACTCTCTGATAACAAACTGAGTTCAGCCAGCATGGATCTGAATCAGTCCAGGAATGACTGTCTTCTAATATGGCTATAGGCTGGGGGAGGGAGTATGATGCACCCACCACCACCATAGTGTATAGTTGAGAAAGGAGAGGGGGAAGTAAATTAAGGAAAAGTTAGGATGGTTGGGGTTTTGTGTTCTGATGAAAAATAAACAGTAAGATTTAAAACAAAAAAAAAAAACCAACCAAACGACCTGGAAATCCAAGCAGCAAGTGTAAAGATGTATTTTCTTTTTCAAACAGTTTGTCCACCCACACCTCAAACATCCACTATTTTCCCTGCAGATCTACATCATTAAAATAACACTTTCTTGCACTAGCAATAGAATTTCATGCCTCCAAATGTGGAGCAGACACATTTTGTTTAACACTTGTAGAAGTAACAGATGCAAGATGACTTTTGTCCTAGTAAGCTTATCTTTCCTTTTCACCAAGCAGGGACACGCAGAGACAACGTACTCCTAGAAGTACTGGAAGTATATTATACTGAAACACTCTGCAGTGGTCCCCTTCGGCAACAGCTGCTATCCAAAGAATGGGAGTGATTTCAGCTCACCTACATGGAGGCTGAAAGAGCAACATACACACCTCCTCACTTCAGTAATAGGATATCATACAAATAGGGCTTTCTATAAATAAAGAATTTTGGTGAGGAAGGCCTTAGTATAGTTTCAGCCAAATATTTAAAAAAAAAAAACCACAAAAAAACAACCACCACTAAGAGTACCTCAACCAAAGGGAAATATAAAAAACCAGCAGAAGCTATTTAACTGTATTTACAGAGGCTGCAGATTCTGTGGAAAAGCTGAACTCTGCCCACTTTACAGCTGGAGACAGATGAAGATCACCATTTGTCAGAGTACATGCATACTGCACCTCGCTAACTCGGCCAAGCTTGTTATAAGGCAGCTGATCAGAGCTGGAAGAAGAGAAACGGTATAGGCAAAAACTGCTGCATCACTGTCCCCTCCACTACCCTCCCGAGCTATGAAACTTGGGCTTGAGTTACCTCTCAGATCCTCTGACTGGATTTCATTTGACCCAACAGCCCCTATGCTCAGCATGCCCTGCATAGCAGGTTGTCTACATTCTCACCTACCTTCAGGAAGTTTCCTCAAGCAGACACATACTTGGTAGGACACTACACAAGATAAGCTACTCAATTTTAACAATTATTTTTAAAATATCTCAAGAGTATTACCATGAAACGTACAGCCTTCCCTGGGAGCCATCAGACAGCTCTTCATATACAAGGCCAACAGGCAACACTAAAGGCCATCCACGTTTCACCAGCGTGACCCTGACCACACGGAGAAGAAAGCAAGCACTGAACACAGGGCCTCTGCTTTGAGATCTGATGTTTCAGCCTCTGTCCTCTCCTGCAAGGACTACTTAAAAACCTTGAACTACATCAAAACAGACTGTTAACGAACAACCCCAGACTAGTCAGGTACAGTCATAGCTATGGCTCAGAAATAACAACCCTTCACCAGAAAACTCTAAAATTTTCTTCAGGAGAAAATGCATTTGTACCAACTTGGTAAATAAACCAAGACACAAGCAGGCTTTTCACTTAGGTAACTCTGGGAATCCATTTTTCTCAAGTGCTCAGGACCAGGATTAAAACAAGGGATAGTTACTAGGCCTAACCCCAAAGCTGCACAGCTTTTCTCCAAAATTTACTTCACTGTGAGGATTAGATCTGTTTCAAGAACAAATACTCCAGGATTTAGATAAATCACTGCTTTCAACAGAAGAGATTTCTAAACCTACACCACTAGAAGCACACATTCCTGTTGTTTAAAAGGGAGAACCTTTTCTTCCCCATAAAAATCACCATGAGGTAATTTAGCTTCTAAAGACTACTCAGCTACTCAGATACTTACAGGTACCAATCAGGAAGGCACATTTACAATCAGGGCAATGCAGAGAATATGCTTACCTTCATCCTGATCCCTTCAGGGATCATGAACTTTGTCTCTCAAAACAAGCTTTCTGCCCTGCTAATAGTGTGGGTCCACACGCCTAGCCATTCTTGCTCTCTTCAGTTCCAAACTCTGTCAATGATGAGTCCCAAACCTAGCACATCACCAAGTTCCAACAGAAGATTCCCCTGGGAATCAGAGAAATCTTTTCTATTACCATAGAGAGCAAACCCAAGCAGTTACAGCAACCTCTTTCACTAAGAGCTCCTGTTGTTTTCTCTCTGGAAACTGCAGAATCACTGCAGCCTTTTTCAAAATATCACAATGATTTGCAAAACAGTGTTTGCAAAAGTAGGTAAAGTATGATTAAACTATTCCCTACATACCACCATATGAAAAGCCCCGCCTTTAGTCAGTCCCACTTTTAAACTTAGTACTGTCTCAATTCAGTACTTGATAAGCAGCTCAGAGGAAAAGCAACTCACTCCCACAACTCAGCCTCTTATCTTCTTCATTCTTTAGTGTATCTCTACCAAACCTGAGGACTTCTCCTCCCACCCCATAAGAGTACAATGGGGGGGGGGGGGGGGGGTGTGGAACAACCCCAATAAAGAGAACACCATGAAAAAACATAGAGCTCTGGCTTGACAAAGGAGTACGGTAAACTTTACAGTTTGCACAATTTTTTCAATGCAAAATAGCATTAAGCATTATTTTGGATGACAAGTTTGCTGTCCAGTGCCTACGAGGAATTCTACATCCCTGGTGATTCAGAATTTCTACATGGTAGAACAGGTAGTGGGTTAATAAAAAGCAAAAGCAACAAGCAAGAGATTGTCCTGTGTTCTCTGGAGATGCAGCAGAGGTGTAGCTGAACTGGGACACTACAGGCAGCCCAACATTTGAAATGCAGCGCCTGTACAAGCGACAAGACCCAAGCTCATGTCGTTTCCTTCATATACAGCAGTACAAGCAGTTTCTATGCCAAACCAGGTTTACAGCCAATTCCACAAAGCCTAAGCTGACTCTGCCATTCACTCCAACACCAGAGTGTTCCAAAACTGCTAGCATATCTATATGCCCGTTTTGAAACTGCCAAGGACTAAGTCCAATCACATTTCACACACAAGGTTTTTATTGTTCTGCCATGGTTAGTTTTGACCTCTTATTTATACCATCTGCATACATGATACCAAGCCTTGCATCTTCATCAGTGGCAAAAACGATGAAAGCCTCACCCAGTTCCCCCCCTACAATATGCACGCCCCCATCAGGAATGGTCAATCCAGAGAAGTCCATGGTCCCCACCACAATCGGAAGACCTTGCAAGTGGATGACCACAGCCATGCTGTGCTGAAACCACACACCTGCAGACAAGAAAAGGTAACGGCTGTATCAGACTGCAAACCAGCATTTACAGACACCATTTATATCATACAAGCCTAATAGCACCTCCTGAGGACTAAGCATAAGTCTCACGAACACTTAAACACCACTTTTAAAAAGTGTTTTGGCACTGACTCGGGAAGCTGATTAGAACAGGCTTCTATTGCCTGCAGATAGAAAAAGTTTGCCTACAGCAGCATTGCTACCATGAGGTATGCATCGCTGTATTTCACCCTACATACAGAAAGAAATAAACCCCCACACATGCTGAAGTACAAACCCAGAAACAGTTTCCGTAGTAGCTATTCATCTAAGGACCCCTATGCTCCTGCCTCGAGTTTTGTTTGCGCATACCATTTCAGAGCAAGATGAAGTAAGCTTCAGGACACAACCCTAAGTTTCAGATGTCCTTAGCACTGGTATTTCAAAACACAATGCCTCAGATCTTCAGTCAAGGTTTTGGGGTGTTTTTTTAATGGAACAGGAGAAGAAACAGGAAAGATTCAAAGTGGACATGAAGACCATTAGACACTGTACCAAACTCCATACTGCATCACCTCCCTTTTTCTATCCAAAAGACACTTTCAAACAAGACATTGGCCTACATGCAGCTCTTACTTGCATGTGGGATCTTCAACTAGATCTTAATCAGCTCTCACCTCTTGCTTTATGTTTCTCAGACTGCATCTGCAACTACACAGGCCATCTGACTGAGCAACACGACAGCAAAACCAGATCCCAAACTGATACTTAGATTTTCCATAACAAGAACACTGTACAGATAATTCCTCAGCATTGAAACATTTCCTCAAAACATAAGACTCAGTATTTTATTTCAGACTCCTATTTTTTCCTCCAGTTCATCCAAGTAGACTAACAAAACTGACACCAGTAAAGATCTAGATTTGCTCTCCTCTTCAGGCAGGAACCAAGGCTTCCTCCCAGCACTCAGTGACAAAAGTGAAAAGGTGTCAGCAGACCAAAGTTACCTCTCCAGATCAAGATCCTCACGCCCTCCCTAAGATTACAGGACATGAAGAATATCATTCTCATCCTCTCAACAACATTCCATCTAACTCTGCTGTCAATTCAAACTGGTGGTGAGTCTGGGACAGACCAACATGGAAGCAGAAATTATGAATGTGGGCAATTCAACAGAAGAGAATACTTTTCTATAGTAAGATCTATTTGAATTACCAAGTGCAATTAAAGAAATACATACTCATAACTGAAAAGAATTCTTTTCAATCATATGATTATCTCTCATTTAGCTGTCCTGGTTTCCCCTCTTTTTTCCTCAAACTCACTAAAGGTAAAAGACAAACACTGAACAAGCAAAAAGATTTGGGAAAAAGGTTTAAGGCACATGAAATAAAGCAGGTTTTTCCTAAATGGAGTGACACTCAAGAACATCTGCTTTAATGAAACTGCCATTTCTAAGGCTGAAAACATGAAGTCTTTAAGAAAATAAGGATTTAAACAAATATTATCCACAGTGACTCTGCCATAATTAAGAAAAACCTGATTTTTAAGCAAAACTTCAAAAGCTTAAAGAAAACCTACAATTTACAAATCAAGGATCCATGCTTATACTCACCAAGAAGAAACCCGTTGCTTAGATGGCTGCAAACATTCCAAACACTGTTGTACAACTATAGGGAAGAAAAACATGTCATGTGAATTCTGAGACTAGAAGTAGTTGAAAGTTCAAAAAAATATATTCTCTACACCCTACAGCATCCCAATCATACAGTAACACCTCTACAACATCAATTTGATCTCAAAATATTTCAATACAGAGGGTCAGTAGGCTGCTGTGATCCAAATTAGAGAGAAACATAAGAGATCCTTACTGACACACAGACACATCAAATTTCTCCATCATTTATGTATCCTTTGCCAAACAGGAGCCATCAGTAACTTTATCATTACTCCTACTTCCATGCACCGTATTTCAGGTATTTCAGAATAACCTCATTAACAAAGCAGGGCAGTGAAACTACCAAACCTCCTACATGCAAGTGACCCAAAACTCAAGGTACAGTCTGCAGACGTCTGAAGAACAGATCACTGACAAGTTAAATCCAGGCCACGGGCCAACTTGTACTTAAAAGAAACCACAGCCTACAGTCAGTTCTTTCCTTGTACATTGAGAAGGTATGATTCTAGGTGAAATGACAGGCTGAAGATCCAGCACAGATGATCATAATGACATCACCATCTCTTGCAATGGATCACTAAATATGAAAACAAGAGTTCCTACTGTTGGGTGTCCCTGCTCCCCCCTCCTTTTTTTCTTTTTTTGGCTTTCCCCTTCTCTGTTATTCCAAGTTGCAGAATTTCTTAACATGTTTCCCCACTTTTCTTTCTAACCACCATTTAGCAGATAAGACTTTCATGCAAATCTACATAAAACATTCAAAGATACTTAACTGCAACCATTCTGTCCCAAATCTAAACTCCTGAGAGAAAAACAGGGTGTTAATGAGAACTACTACTGAGAAACCCCAGAAGTATCACTGCACCAATAATACTACCACCCAAACAGTCTTTAACTGGCACAAATAAAAAAATCAATTGCTCACCACCAACGAACCAATGCCCAGCCAGTTCCTGATCAGCAGCCCCCCAGACAATTTTCCCTCTAGTTGAGCATGACACCATATGGTCTGGAATATCCCTCTGGTCAGCTGTCCTGTCTGTGTCCCCTCCCAACTTCTTGTGCACCCCCAGCCTACTCACTGCTGAGGTGGTGTGAGGAGAAAAGGCCTTGAGTGTGTCAGCACTGCTCAGCAGTAACAAAAACATCTCTCTGGTATTAACACTGTTTGCAGCCCAAACCCAAAACATGGACCCATACAGCTACGATGAAGAAAATCAACATGCCAAAATAAGCACAAACTCTGAGAACAGTAGCTAAAAAAAGGAGAAAGCTTAAATTCTGAAATACCAAGTATGAGAAGCAGCCCACAAACACCACCAAAACTGCCAAATCTGAGTCAAAAGGTTACATTGCCTGAATGTTCCAGATTTGGAAGTACATCAAAATTCTTCTGCAAAACAATCACAGGAGACTGGGATTCACACAACTGTAGTCATCACTTCTGATGTAACATACAATTTCTACTCATACTGGTGGATTTCTGCTGCAGTACCACAATGGTTAACAAATTTCCACCAGTCATCTCTCAAAACAGGTTATTTAAAAAAAAAAAAAAAAACACACCAAAACCCTAGGTCAGATACAAGCCATCAACAAGCTCAAATTACAGGCACACTCCTATTTAACAAGCAGGGATTTTCAAGGTATCATAAAATCACAGAATGGTTT
>NW_010241843.1:0-13612 GCF_000690775.1 Eurypyga helias | reverse complement strand
CGTCGGCAAACTTGCTGAGGGTGAGAGCTTTGGTCCTGTCGTTAGGTTTAACACGTCTGACTTCAGAAGGATTTTTCAGAGCTATCTAAAGGTGGTGTTGTATTAAATCTTTATTATATTATTGTATAGATCTGAAAGATGTATATAAACATGTGATTCCCAAACTGTTGTCTAAAATGACAAGACTTCTTATTTTGTGACAGCATTAATGATTTTATATTTTCAGTGTTTATTGGATTACTATTTCTTCTACTGTGTGGACAGTAATATGGGAAAAATACGTAATAAGCAGCATGAAAAAGAGCATTGCAAACATTTGGTATAAAAAAAACTTTTTTCTTTTTCTTTTTCCTCTCTCCAGATTTCTCATCTGTTTAATATTGTCGTAACAGAAAAGAGGACCTTACTGAAGGGAATAATACAGCTCAACTTTCTCAATAGGCAATTTTGTATTCAGTCCACTAATGACCTTTTAAAGATATAAAAGCAAAGTGGGAGTTAAAAGTCTTAAGTTCATTTTTCAGCTTTGTAGTATAATCCCACCTAGATGCACATCTGATTTGTGGATCCAGATCCACAGAAGTTCTGTGGTTGAACCAAGTTTGACTGATTTCAGTGGGAATTAGACACAAAGATGCCTTTGTGAATCTGGTCTGCTCTCTTGTTTCACCTTCTCTCCTGCAAAATGGAAATAATAATGCCGTCTGACTTGATAGAGCTGTTTAAGAGAGACATTAATTGGGAGCAGCTGTCTCCACTGGTGACAAAGGCCATAGAAGTATTTGTAGATTTATATATAAACAGCAACAGAGTCTTGCTATTCCATATGCTGGACCAAATCGTGTTCAAAATCTCAGTGGTCCTATGGCAGCCCGCTTAGGCATTGAGCTAGTGTCATGTTACGTGCCCAGCATTTTTCTCAGGCCAGCTTAATCTAAAATAATATTGAATAAATTTCCCTTGCAGAATGGCAGGGCGAATTATGTCATTTGCCGGTCTCACAGACAGGATCTTCACTCGTGGAGTGAAGGCAACCATGTTTTCGCCTCATCACAAGAACCATAAGAAGGAAGTGGTGGAGGAAAGGTTTGTGTCCCAACCTCAGTACTCCAAATTGAATACATTAATCTGATCTTGTGCCTTATCTGGACCAAAGATTTTAACCAAGCGCTTAATGCACCCAAGCTAATATGTTTTAAGAAAAGTAATGTGACAATTAGAAAGTCAGTTCATGGATCTAAAATGATGGCAAGTCTGTAAACACTGCCTGCTAAGTTTTATGTTCACAGCAAGTCACGCTACACAAGCACATACCTGGATGAAAAACATGAATGAAACTACCCTTACTAGTGTTGCGTTGCATCCAAATGTCTGTGCTTGTGTTGCACGTCCAACCTGTGTTTGACCGCTGTGCGCATGCGTTGCTCTGCAGTCTTTAATTGCCTGATAACAGATCAGCTGTTCCTTCAGACGCCTGCTTTCATCAGCGCAGAGGATGGGCAGCACTTGTTTAAAGAGTTCCTACTCAGTATTTTATTTTGGTTGCTTTGTTCAGTGTGTGACCATCGCCTTATTTACGGCATGCTGCTCAAACCCTACTGAGGCCGTAATTATTCTTTTCCTCACTTTCCGTTCCTGAGACACCCATCATTGTAGTATCTGCCTGTTCATTAACTTGTCTTTGGTTTCACAAATCCCCATGGTTAGACAAAAAGGTATCTGTCCCCCTACTTTGCAGAAGGAGCATCGAGGCAGAGGACAGTTCAGGCTAGAAGATGACACCCAGGCTGTGGTTTCACATTTGGGTCAAACCAGCCTAATTTAGTATGCGAGCAGTAGTGCATGCCTCCTTGCTGCTGACCTCTCTCTCCACTTGTACTTAGGCAGCTGCATGGTGGAGCAGATCGCTGCAAAGTAACCCCACCTAAACAGAAGGAAAACCAATTTTTGGTTGGACTGTCTGTTTCAATGGAAACGTGTTCTGACTTTGGTTAAATCCACTTGTGAAACCACGCTGTCCTTCTACCACATGCTTGCTTTGAGGCACTTTGGGCTTGATCCTTTGGCACTGACTTACTTGAGGTGTAAAGCACAGCCTTTTTGACGTCAGTGGTACTTGTGAGTGTTCAGTGCGTTTGCCAATTAGACCCTGGGTTTTCAGGTTGAGCACTTAGAAAAGTGGAGCAAAGAACTGGACATTGCCTGGGAAGAGAGTGGCTTAGGTGTTTCTGCTGATTTCACACACAGGTAGTGCTGGGAGAAACAAGTCATGCCAAAGCATGTAGCTGCATTACTCAATCATGTCTTTTTCCTTTTTTAACTATTCTTTTTCTACTCATCGTTATCTACCTTGCCTACTTTATGAAAAGGATCCTACAGCCAACAATGAGTATCCTTTATTAAACAGACCTGTGGAAGTAACACTAATTTGACCATCTCCTAAGTGGGTGGGCAGGTAAGGGGTTTTTTTTGTTTGTTTTGGGGGTTTTTTTAAGCGTGCTTTTAACATATTGTCATTTTATAGGTGATTGTTTGGACTTGAAAAATGCAAATGGGAAACAGAAGTCCCGTCGTGTTTGTCGTGTAGCATGCACACCCATCGTGCCAAAGCATGATGCAGCATGATGACCATGCATGTCCACTGCTCAAAACTTTTCCCTTGAGTGAACAGAGCAAGTGGCACAAATAATAGGTTACAAATCTCTGTGTGTCTGGCACTTGGAAGGGACAGGACATTTTGCCAGGGCCTTATAGAAGGATGTTTCTACAGAGGAGCGATGAGATTCAGCAAACCAGAGTACCATGCTAAGCTATAAATAAGCATTCAGTGACTCCTATTCCCACCCAACTCAGTTATCCCCAGCCCATTCCCCTCCTTGGGCTAGGTTATATAGTTCCCGCTGCCCTGGTTTCTCAGCTTGCTTCTGCTGCTTGTCAGGCTTACTGCTTTTACCTCTGATGCTTTTTTTCGGCTTTTCAGTCCAGATGGGTCTACTTTCTTCACCCATTCTGACTCCTTATCAGATCTGCCTGTGTTTCCAAGTATGGCGATGAACGTCGGTGCATCATCCGCTGTGGTGTTACACAGCCTGATACGGCTTCGGGCAGGCAGGAACCGAAAAAGCCCTGCTGAGCTGGCATATTTCCTCTGTCAGGAAGTCAACTCTTCAGGTCCCTGGGGTCTGAATTAGTACAGCCTGGGGGGGTTTACTGGTTTATGACTTGGTCAAGCTAGGTCGGATTTTCAAAGAACAGCAGCAAACACACATCTAGTACAAACTCTTCCACCCCTAGGTAAAGATTTTTTTCAAGAAAAGGCTATTAGAACCACTTCATGGAATTAACTGTAATGCTTCAAATTATATTTACCATAAGCCTGTAATATTGAAATATGTTTGGAAGTGTCTAGATATGTGTGCCACTGGTTAGAATATAGGCTTTTAAGCAAAAAAAAAAAAAAATCAGTCTATGAGCAATTTGCACTTTTTTTTTTCCTTGGACTCAGACTATCAGTATTGTAAGAGTAATGGAAATCAAATCTCATGGCAATGTGTGCATCCAAGATCTGAATTTCAGTTTAAATGAGCAGTGGTTTTTCTTCTCTTTGGAAATGTTTCAAATAATGCTCAGTATAGCACTGGAATGGCTTATGCTTTGTATGTTTTGGAGTGTGATTCACTGCTCAGGTTACATCCATAGCACCCTCTGCACCATTCATTTTGACAGGAGAGAGGAACTTGGTATCTCACAGGCTCAGGTGGTTATTTGGAGAGGCTTTGTATCCTTATAATGCCTAATGCCACCTGGCAGAGATCTTTTTACTTTGATGCATATTACAGAATAGAAGAAGCTGTTTCTGCTGCAGTTAACAGTCAGCTGCTGGGTGTTTTAACTCTGCTGTTTGGGGAGGGTGTTTCCTCTTCCCCACCACTTTCATCCCTTGATTCTAAGAAAGGAATTTTTTACTTAAGCAAAACATGGCCTTTTCCTGTCAGCAGCTGGGAGAATGAGGATTAAGTTTTCTAAACAAATCTCAGTGCCCTTGTCCGGTCTCTCTTTTCAGAAGGTCTCCAAAGCCATAATAATCAAAAGACAGGTTTTGGGCGAAGCATTCCTTCGAAACACCTGTGTGTGCTTCCCGAAGGTCGAAGCATGGTATCCTTAAAGTGTTACCGCGCTCCAGCAGTGCGTCCAGGGCTGCCTCTTTGGAAATTTCCTCTGAAACTCGGTGGACTCAGGCAGTAAAGAAATCAAGGTATTCCCACAATCTTGTGAGCCCTTGGTATCGGTTTCCTTAAGCCACCTGAGAAGAGACATGAAAGAACTCTTTAAAATCGCATTTTTACTCCCTTTTTTGAAACATTCTTTGCCTGTTACGGATCTAGGCTAGCATTATCGTTGTTAGTAAAGAAACAGTATTGCCTGGCAGCTTCAGTCAAGAAGAGTTGACAGGTTTGACCATTCTTTCCATCTCCTTGATTGTGCATGGCCCTTGTTGGTTTGACTATTTATTAGCTTCTTTTGCTCTGCACTGAAAATAACTGCTTTCCACCTTCTCCTGGAAAGTAACAATTCAGTTGCATGCCTATACATGGCAATACTGTGCTAAATGGAAATTTGTCCAGCAGTGCATAAAGAACAAGCTTTGGAAAGCAAATTTTTACTGCTCTGACAACCAAAATCCCAACTGGCAGAAGCTACCTTCGCAAGAGATTGCATACATTGGAAGGGGGAAAACACATTAAATTGTGCTGTTTGTTACAACTTTAGATTGACTCATTTGAAAAGTCAAGGCTAATTATAAACTAAATAACTTTATATTTCATAATATTAATTAGTCTTTTTGAAAAAAAAAAGATTGTATAGATGAAACTGAACATCATCTGAGGGATATTGCGTTAAACAGTTAAAGGTCTGGGGACAAATGTGATATGGATTAATTTACTTGAAAAAGGTGTTTTCTTGCCTCCATTAGAAATAATCTTAGTGGGGATTAGGAAGCACAGAGTGACAGAGCAGCTTTGAATGTTGCTTTGTTCCTCGGAAATTCTCTGAAATGAAGCTGTTATGACCAAAGAAACATACTGCAGAGTCAGGTTCAATGTGTAATAAAAATACATTTTAATTTAGCCTAGGGCTTGCTACAAATACTGAGTCTCCAGAGTTAAGAAAGAGCAATACACTGTAGTCTTATTTTTTCCAAAGCTTCAGCATTTCTTCAAAACAGTTTTCCTAAGTTTCCTAGCATTTCTTCAGCTGCTGCTTTCCTTTTTTTTTCTTTTCCCTTCTGGTGATAGCAGTCTGGATTTCAGACCGCCACAAAGACTGGTAACTATAACTGATCCAAGTCCTATTCATATTCTGATGTGAACACAGTAATGGAAACAATATTGTTGGAATCTAGGAATTCTAATAATGGAATTGTCTTGATTAAGAGCTCTTTGGAGGATGGATCTTTTGGCTTGGTGGGCAACTAATGGTAATACAGAGAGTTACCATAATGCAGGTTATATGAGCATTACATTGACATTCTAAGTAATAAACACCAGAGAAAATAATCTAAACCCAAAATGTTTCAATGTTACGAAATAAAAGTGAAAGTACAATAAAACAATGTTAATGTTTTAAAAATTAGGAGGTTTGGGTTCCATTTTAGAATGAGTCGAATTTACATTTTGGGATAAATTTGTAAAGAGTGACAGAAAGCAAGTCTGGAAGGAAGTTTGAGTTGTCCAGGCTGTCCCTCCACCTGAAGGCATGTGTAACTCTACCTAAGCTATTTCTGACAACTGTTTGTCTAATCATTTTTTAAACCTTTGGGAAGATAGGTTTATTCTTGTACTTCTATAGGCAATCTGTTCCTATTTTCAGTCAGGCTTTCAAAGAAAACTTGATTTTCTACATGTCCAAGGTCTCAGTGTTAAAGTTTCAGCCTTTATTTCCCATTCTGTGCAAGTTCGTGTGGAGCAAGAGTACATTTAATCTCTCTTTGCAGAGACCTTTTACTTATTTCAGAGCTGTTACAGTGTGGGCCTTGTCTTTAGACTAAACAAACCTCGTTGTTTTAATCCTTCCTCATAATTCATTGCAACTTGTTGCACCTTTCTGGACTTCTTTTTCCCAAGTTCTTGTCCCCCGGGAGTGATGCTGTCCAAGCATGATGCTGCTCTTGAAGAGGCTTCCCAGCCCTGAGCAGAAGGCTTGTTTCTCCTTTCTTACCCAGAACAGTCTGTGGATATCTCCTGATTTGGTTACTGCTTTCTCATAAATGATTACGCTGGTGACTTGCGCTGTCAGTGACCCACTGTCTGATCCTGCAGATTATTGACTAGCCAGTTGTTCTCCATGTTGTATTTGTGTGGAAAATTATGGCTGTTTGTTATTTGGACTTGTCCCTACTGGATTTATGGTGTGTCAGAAACATCTCATGTATTTGTCATCAGTGCATATTGTTCTTGTTGTTAATAATTGTTACTATTTTTACCAATGAGGCAGTTTGGGGGCAGGTTGAAACTACAGAATACAATAATTTCTGGGGCAACACTTGAAAATATGTCAAACCTGTGAAAGTAAAAATTACCATTACTAACATCACTTAGTGGTAGCCAAGTGGTAATGATAGTTACTTTATATGGTATATGATTATTATAAATCATGCACTCATACAGTTTAAGAACAAGTAGCCTGGAGATACAAAAGGATGCAGTGCCCATGCACACTCATATGACCAAAGCAGTTAAGAACAGCATAGGCAGAAGCAAGGTGTTCAGAAGAATAGAAAATTCTAGGGAGAGATGTGGTTCTGATGTTGTAGCTGAGCATCCTAAACTATAAAAATGTTCCTAGTGGCATGGTCCTGCTCAAGGACAAAGCCATTGAAAATTACTCCTATTCCTCTTATTTTCCACTCCCAACGTGATGCATCTCTCTGGAATTTCTCACTGAATGGAACAGCATTTTCTGTTTTCCTTTTTTGCTTTGAGTTTTGAAAGGGGATAAAATAATCCAAAATTGCTTTAGCATTCTTGTTCCAGGTGCTACAGGACTGGAAACATGAGCTTTCAGTCCTGGGATGTACTACTAGATATGGCCATTTGAGTGCATCTTTGTTATGAAATAGCTATGTTGGGTGTTATATTTTGAATGAATGTATGTATACACACAGAGTAAAAAACTATGTGTGAAGTAGCGCAGAGATGTCCAAAGATGCTATTAGCAATATAGGCATGATGGACTGGTACATCCTCAGCACTGCTGGGGGCTGGATCTGGAGTGGGGATTGGAAACTGGGGAGAAACTGTTCTGCCATTGGTGCTGCTAGAGTTTGGGTGGTCTGGGACCTCTGCTGCTCTCGCTCTGGGTCAGCTCTGTGCCCCCCATTCACCTGTGAACAGCCCCAGCAAGCCTGGCTTTCAGTGGCTCACATGCTGGCCATGCAGGCAGTGGGACTGATACCATGCTGCTTCCCCATCGCTGTGCTGCTTCAGTCCTGAAGAAGTTCCATGCGGAACTTTATTGCTGAAACAGCAGTCCCCTTGTGGGGCATGCGTGAGTGGGTTTTCTAAAGGCAGGGTGTGCTCAGCTGGGGCGGGTAAAGGATTGGTTGGGAAGGAGACTTGGTGGTTCATCCAAATGTCAACTTTCATTTAAACTTTTGAAAACGTGGAGCAGGTATGAACTGCTGCAGCATTGCCTCCCTGACCTTATGGGTGATGTGAAGTGATGCCTCATTTGCCTTCTTATTTGTAGCGAACTCAAATGCTGGAGGTGGAAGCTTGAAGTGTAAAACCTGTGAAGGAGATCTTTACATCAAGGCATGTCCATCCTAAATATTTGATAAGATTGGTTTTCATTTATCTGGAAAGGGCCTGCCACCAAACCCCTGCAGCAATGGTAGTTGCTCTTTGCTGTGCATTCCTGGAGTCCGGCTCTGCTGCCACATCCCCGTTGTGCGCAGGGAGGTACTCCCCCGCCAGCACAGAGGGAGGCTGCTATCTCACAGGATGTGGAGGGGAATCAGTGCCATGGCTGCTTCCTGTCATCCACAATTTCACATGTCATTATTCTCGCTAACCTTTTCAAATAATACCAAGAATATGTGATTGACATCTGAAACAACACATTTGTTCCTAGCAGCAAAGACTAGACCCAGAGTAACTTATTGTAAATCTCTGTTTCCACCAGACAGATCCATATTGAAGCTTATTAAAGTCATGTGTTCAATTTTTCATAATTGCCCCCATTCAAACCGTGGCAGGCAGCCAATAAAGCACTAAGTGGAAGTTTCTGTCGGTCCACCTGTCTTTCTGTAGCTAACGAAGTGTGCCGTTTTTTGTCTTGTAGACGTTACACAATTCATTGTCAGAGGAACTTGTTATATATAGTCTTAAAATAAATTAGTTTGAGACAAGGCCAAAGCCATTCGACTATACTTCTTTGTATAGCAAGTCATGTATTTATTATACAGAGTGACACATTAATACTTTGTTTGGATGGAGAGCTTATTCTTAAAACAAGAACAGGCAATTCTGGTTCTTGGCCATAATAGTCTGCTAAATATCCTAATTAAAAAGGACAGCGTTCTGAGCTGCATGGGTTTCAGCAAGGGCACCCACCAATGTGGCGTATGGGCTTTGATACTTTGGTTCATCAGTTTCCTGGAAGCTCTTTCCTTGCAATGGTTGCTGTGTCTTCAGGCCCTTGTCCTCTGCCAAAGCCCAATATACAGCTGAGGTTTCCTCTTGTTACGCTTCAAACCATAGGAAGATGTCAGTGAATGCCTGACATTGACTTACTTGGAGAAGTGGGAAATTAATTTTACAGACTTCTAGGAAATAAAAGGGGTTAAGTTTACTACTCCTGATCTCTGTGAACAACAGGTATGCAGTTTATCAAACCTGTAATTAATTTGCTGTTGTAAGTGCCTCTAGGACCAGAAACTTGACTCCAGGAGAAGCAATACTGGCAAAGCGAAGAAAAAAAAAAATCTCCTGCTTTCTATCAGAGCAATTCATCTTGAAAATTTTCTTTGCCTGTAAGGAGATTGGCAAAGACAGCTGTTGCTTCATCCTGGAAAATGGCCCAAAAAAAGGTCTGTAAAAATAGACCTTGCAGTGATTTTATTATAAGCAGTATGTTTAGCGGCAGGGTTCTGGATTTTCCTTTATTGCTGCTGTAAAATTCAGGTGTGCTGGGACATACTCATAGAAAGAAATGAGCGAGTCAGCAACTTGGCTTGCTGGCTGTTAGCAGTGAAATGCTTCTGGATGAGCTAAGATAATTTTTCAGATGAGTGATATCAGAGTAAGACTGACACCTTAATTTTGGTGATACCCAAACTGTCAGCACGTGATTTCTTTATCCAGTTGGTTTGTGAGCAGCAAAGTATCATGTATGGTCAAGCGTGAAAGGGAATCTTGGATCACCTTTAGGCTGTCCTGACTGTTGTTGCAGAGAACCTCTCACTTTTATAAACTCCTCTCCTGGAAGGCTTTGTCTAAGTCATTTTACCTGTTCACTTTCCCCAGAAAGGCTCTGTTAACAGAAGCTTCTCCCTACGAAGTCTTGCCCCTCTTTTAGACCTTGGTATTAAGACTCTTCAGCAAAAATTCATTGTTTTGATAACTCAGTTCAGATGCAAGGATGCAATTCACCTTCCTTTATGTATAGCTCTTTGTTGTTGTTGAGCAGTTTAGGAAGTGGAAGAGAGGAGTGGAAGGGCGTTGAAGAGGTTGCCAATGGTGAAATTCTTGCTAAGACTGGGCGTGGCTTATGTCAGGTGACTGAGCATATGACTTGCCCTTTGGCTAATAGGTTTTCTGGTTCTAGATGTTTTTACAGGCTGGATTAACTTCTGTGACCTGTTTTTCCAGGGTGAACATGAGTGCGAATCAGACAATGTTAGACCTAATCAGGATTAGCTCCTTTGTTGATTTTGCTTGGAAGGATAACTGAGGTGACTGTTTATCGTTTAGTACATGGGACACAAAACTGCAGGGTAAATTTACACACAGTTGAATCCAGCCACTTTTCTGAGCAATGTAGAAAGTTGTCTTTTACTCACATCTGCAGTATGCACATTCACGTAGCATGCAAGAGAGAACCAGATGTAGTCTCCCATCTCTCCACAGGCAGACATTCATGCTCCCTGGGAAGATCAGGGTCTCAATATCTGCACAATAATTCCTTTGGAAATTTGGAGAAGATTGCCTAATATCTTGATGACCTGTTAAATAATTTGAAGACTTCTAAACACACTTATTAAACACTAAGATTTCTTCAGTCTATTGAGGAACTGAAGAATGGTCGTCTCACCAAAGCAGCGTAAAGGGACTTTAGCAGTGTATCTAATTTGAACTGAACAAGGATTATTTGTCTATGTTTTTTCACACAGCCATACTATTGGGTTCTTTCACCACACTAATGCTTGCTAAGATTGCTGTGTTGTTTTATCCTTTCTGAAGGAAATGCCAGAGCTTTGAGTTTCATTTTCAGCACCTCCTGTAACATATCTCACTGTTTCTGTTCACTTAACGTGTCTGTTCGCAAATGTATCCATCAGCATCTATTCAGCGTATGAGAACTGGCACTGGACTTTTGACTCGAAGGCTGCATTTCTGTCAGCACATATCAGACTTGAGATGAGAACTGGCATCTCGTTTTAAAAATTATAGTAGAAACATGCATGACAACGTAAAGCTGAACTTGTTAGACTCAGAAGCTTCTCACCCCAAATTATCATTTGTTTAAACTTTTAAAAAATACTAACATAAAAGATTGTATTGTACAAAATCACCGTAAAGGGCAGCAGTCTGCCCTCATACATAAGTAATCCCAGCGTATTGTGAGAAACAAAAGGCAGGGTTTTGACTGAGCTCCTTTCAGCTCTCCATAGTCCACCTCTTCCTTCTGTTAATGAATAAAGGTGAACTTCTGGGTGACAGAAAGGTGGTAACGGAGAAAGAATTCCAATAGCTGTTTTGCCTCTGATCTGTAGAGCATAGAAGTAAATCCCACTGCCAAAGATTTGAAGCTATCCCCCAAAATAAAAAATCAGAACAATTATTTTCTGCTCATTCATTGTTGTTTTTCACACAGTTGGCAACAACAAGTTGAAGTATAGACAAGAATTATTTTTTGAAAGCAGAAACATTTCCAGGGTGAGCAAGTTTCCTTTGTAATGCTATTATAATGAGCGTTATACTTACTAACTCTTGTTTTAGGTTATAACTGTCATTTAGGTTATAAATTTCATTTAGTTATATAAATGAGGGTTAACGTCCAAGCTGGTGAATGAAGGTGTTCTTTGTAAGTGGTTTTTGGCAACTTTTAACTGTCATTCTGCTAAGATTTGCTTCAGTCTTTTCGTGTGTGGGCAACAACATTCATACAGTTTTATCCTAGCAGAACATAGTAATGCAGAGCACAGGACCCTTCAGAGAATAAAGACCCTTGCATAATTTGGTCCCATTTTCAGGGGCAAGCATTTATGGAAAAATACTATATTAAACCGTTAAAAATAAACCTATAAATTCAGTTAGGTTTCCTTACAGCACTAGTCATTGCAGTCAGTAGCAATTATTTAAGATTTGCTCCATAGACTTTACATGTACGCTGTCCAAATATTTTTTCTGTATTAACAGCAACATATCTCACAGAAAGTAGCGTTAAGACTGACGTTTTGAACACTAAATGTTGAAAAATACAAACAAATGCTGGATATCTAATAGATTTTAACCTTTAAAAGGTATTTAAAACTCTGAAAGTGTTAATGAAAAATTTATTTCTATTTGCTTAAATAATGACCCTGCCAGGTGGGCTGAAATCAGAGGAGGCAGAAAAGGGGTGACAAGTGGTTAACAGTAGTGTGCTATGTAGACCATGCTGAGGTTACCCTTCAAAGCCCAGATCAGGGACAAGGAACACTGCCAGAACTGGACAGCTTTTCTTATTGCTGCCCTGTTGTCTAATAGGGACTACATACCTCAGGACTGCCATTTAATTAGTGCTAAATTTGTGTAATGTTTAAAGCTAAAGCTTATAGTTGTTTTACTAGCGAATGCAGGCATTATTAGCTTGTAGACACGTTGCATAGAGTAGAGAGTCACACAGAGTTTGAAGGGCATTTTTGAAGCTGCGTCTTCAACACTGAAATCAAGCAGCCCTGTGCTGATAGAAAGGAAGCTGTGGTAGAAACAAAATCAGCTCCCTAAGAAGTTTGCATGCTGCGTGAAATGGCACACACTGCAGCACATCAGTGGGAGAGTAGACGAGATTCTTAGGTAGCGTCATTTTTTCAGCCTACCTGCATTTTGCGAGAGTTACTTCTTTCTGTCCTCCTTGCTGTCTCTTAATAAGTGAATGGAAAAAAGCAAAGTCAGCCTTCACGCAGTAGGATGTTTTGAAAAGACTTGAGTGATTGACTGTGGGGTTTGCCACTGAAGGAGAGCTACAGGTGAATAATTCCCTCCCTCTCAAAATGCCACTTCTCTCTGATTCCATGGGAAATATTTGGCGTGTCCTCTGTGATATGTTTTATCAAGCAGGGCTGGCCCCAGCTGTGTCCAAAACATGTTTCACCCCTGGGATTTAACCGTTGATGTGGAGCTGCAGCCTCCTTCTGGATTAAAAAAAAGAGTGTGGTTTGCATTAAGCCTTATTAAAGTCCAGGATTGCATCAAAATGAATCGTTGGCATCTTTGTGAGACCAAACATTTGAGGTGAGTTTGTGAAACAGTAGTGTTTCCCAGTGGTACGCTGCCTACTGTGACAAAGTGTTGAATACTGAGGGAATGGTGGAACGATGACTTGTTTTAACTAGAACCCATTATGTCATTTGATTTTCACATCTAAATGGGTCTAATATGTGACTTTATCATCCCATTAAAATTTGTAGGTACAATAGAAAATTCCTAATTACCTTTCTCATCATCGTCTGTAATTTGTCTCCTTGAAGACTGGAAAGTGATATGGTTGATAGACCTGATTTAAAAAGTTAAAGCAATTAAAAAGTGTAAGAAAGTACGGATTATCAGAAAAATATATTGCTTTAGGTATAAAGTATTCACAAATTTGAGTTACACTTGACTAATTGTTTCAACTAAATGAAAGTAGGAGTCTTGGAAGATTAATATACTTGTTCTCGGTAAAATGTAAATATTCTTCTTTCAAAATAACATTTTAGACATTGACCTAGCTCTAAGCAACAAAACCAAAAATACAATGATTTCAAGAAGCAGCTAATAACCTAGAAAATAAAATAATCTTTAGGGTTGAACAATATGGATTCAAAGTGACATTTGCAGGTTGGCTGGGACGTTATCGGAGGACACTTCCGTAGCTTATTGAAGCGTATTTCCAAGTTTTATTTTTTGTTCAGTCTCCACATTTTCATTTACATGTGTGCTCATCCTCAAGCTTGGGCACCGCTGTTTTATTCAAACAAACCAACAAAAAACAAACCTGAAAAAAACCCCCATAACAGCAACAGAGAGCAAGACAAACCATCCAGGGAGAAGTATAGAGGCGCTATATATGTATATATATATAGCTTATATATAGCTGTGTTCTTAATATATATGTGCATGCATATATATATTTTATATATATATAT
>NW_010241842.1:0-5607 GCF_000690775.1 Eurypyga helias | reverse complement strand
CAGCATGTGTTCTGCTGTCGAGCGTAACACCTGATCCCTGTGTGCGCTGCGGTACCACCTGTGCAATGACAGCGCCCGTCACTCAAGCTCAGGAGTCGCTCAAAAACACAAAGCGGGTAGCCCTGTGGCAGGGCTGAAACTTGGCAGCAGGCCCCAAGCTTTGGGGTCTCCTGAGCTCTGGGGTCTCCTGAGCTTTGCAGACACGTCACTCAGCGCTCTGGCTTTCCTCGCCAGCGCCTACAACCCTGGGTGATGTGGCTGGGCCTTGTGACTGGGGTATGGCCAGCGCACAGGCAACAGGAAGCCTCTTGACTGCAGCTGGGGAAGGGACCGTAGCCACGATGCAAGGCAACCTGCTGGCTCTCGCAGTGATCCCGACCCAGAGGTCACTGCAGGCGAATGAGTTAACGGCTGCATACCCTGTGTGGCCTTTGGGCCTGTGTTGTGCTGCACAAGTCCCTTGTCTGAAGGACAACCTCAGCTCAGGGGCAGCTCCCCCTCCTTGCCAGCAATTACACCACCTGCGTGGCCTTGCCCTTGTGTAGAAATGCAGCAAGAAGTTCTCATGTGAACATCCTTTCAGTTTGACACTAGAAATGAGGAATCTCTGGAGTTGTTCTCATGCAAGAAAATCATAGAATCACAGAACGGTGTGGGTTGGAAGGGACCTTAAAGACCATCTAGTTCCAACCCCCCTGCCATGGGCAGGGACACCTTCCACTAGACCAGCTTGCTCCAAGCCTCATCCAGCCTGGCCTTGAACACTTCCAGGGATGGGGCATCCACAGCTTCTCTGGGCAACCTGTGCCAGTGCCTCACCACCCTCTCCGGGAAGAACTTCTTCCTGATATCCGATCTAAACCTCCCCACTTTCAATTTAAACCCGTTCCCCCTTGTCCTGTCACTCCAGGCCCTTGTAGAAAGGCCCCTCCAGCTTCCTTGTAGCCCCTTCAGGTACTGGAATCCTTCAATAGCTTGAATGAACAAAAGGAGGTAACCCTTTCGACAGACAGGGTCTGCATGGTGTGCTGTGCGTGCACTGGGCTCGTTCAGTGCTGCACAACTCGAGGTTCCCAGCATCAAAAGGCATGTAAGATTTTCAGTACTATTCTCTCTTTCTTTGTACTGGGATCGTAACAGACCAGCACCTCCTGGCGCAAAGCAGCTCTCCACAGCATTTCCCCAAGTGCAGCAAGCGCCGCTTCTCTCAGGCGAGCTGCAAATGGAGCTGCAGGGAAGCAAAAGCTTCTCCAGGAGGGCAGTGTCCCTACAGTGCCTTGTCAGGGCGGTGTAGTAGGTGTGTCACTGTGTAAAATCCCACAGCATGCTCATGTCGTTTATGAGTGGCTTGTAGCTGTAACAGCAAGAAATGGAGATCATTCCAGTTGAAGATGCTCTCCTATTAGCACCCCTTCATCTAATGTAGTGTAACTTCTCATCCTCTCCATAAACACCTCTCTTCATGTTTGGGATCAGACATTAATTCCGAAATGTTGACAGCAATCAATAAAACAGTTTTCACTTTGCAGGAGGGAAAAAGAGAACATCCTGAGGGGTGTACCTTCACCGGCATCACTTGAAACAAGAGGCTCAGGGCCGTGCCCGTGGCTGTGCCCTGGCCGAGGTCACGAAGAAGATACAGGCCCTCCAAGGATTGTGTGAACCACGAAGAAAGCCCATTTTTTTGTGAGTGTGAAGGATTAAGTGTGTGAAACATTGATTGGTGGTACCTTGCTGTAAGGTGCTTTGCCTTGGGAGGACCCTTTTGTCCTCAGCACTGTCCGGGATGATTGCTATAAAGTGTCACGCTGTCTAAGTCCTGTCCATATGGACAGGTGCCTGCAGTGCGCCTGGGCATGAAAGATGCCCACAAAACCTACTTTTAAGGCTGACTTCAGGTTCCCCGCTTGTTGTCCTTGGCAAAACTACCTGGGCAGAGGCCAGCAGTCCTGCCCGGCCACCTCCTTCCTTGGCCATGGCTTCCTGAACCTTCTGGCTGCAGTGACAAGTACCCGAGCCACGGTGCGCTTTTGCTTCGACTCACAGGTAAAGGTTTGGGACCTCGGTACCAGCCCCGCTGGTTGGCATGAGCGGGACAGGTGGCAAAGGGTTAATAGGCAGGAAGAGAGGGCGAGCAGCTGTGCACCACCCTTCACTTCGGACTGAGCTGGGACACAGCAGGAGCTGGGGAGCACTGGGCTTCAGAGCAGACCCATCTCTGCTCCAGCATCCGGACCTAGGCGAGGAATCTGCTTTCCCTGGCCTTGGGCAGTCTGCCACAAGCCCTAAGCAGAGCAGCTGATAACGGGAGTGGGAAAGCAGGAGACGGATCTCGGCGCACAGTCTGGGACAGAAGGCATTTACTCAACTCTTCCTTGTGCGTGTTGCTGCTGACAGCTGTTTGTGCGGTCAGTGTCTGCCCTAGACCAGCCAGCACGAAAATTTCCACCTTTTGTTACTTACCCCTGTGTTAGAGTTCGTGTCGTACAGATGCAGTTCACTTTACTGGATGTTGCTTGCATGAAGCTTTAAAATCTTGCGTGGTCCGTGCCAAACTCCCCATTTTCATGTTGAAGCTGATGCGAATAAGTCCGTTTCTCTGGTTGTGAGTAGCCATCAAAAGACTTTTTCATATTTGCATCACAACTGCTCCAGCTGGAGGTCAGCCCTGCCTGTTCTCACACCACAGGCTTTGCTCTGACACATTCAGGGGTAAGCTGTTGTTTTGTCTCTTAAAAGGAGGGAAACATCAGCCACAATCACTAGAAATAATTCACCAGAGAAGCCTGGTAGAGACATATGTGTCACGGTAAAGTACTTCTTTCATTTTTAGATGTATTTTCTTTTTGCTAAGAAGATAAAGAATGCATGAATTTGTTTTTATTAAAGCAAATCGAAACCAAATTATCTAGATTTCATTTTGAATCATTTAGAAAGATATAACCAGTGCATTTTGAAGCCAGGGCTCAGAAATGGTGTCAGGGCTACAGATGTGGTGAAGAATGAGTGAAAAAGCCTGTTGCAATCTTAATGCTTTTTAGGATCCCAAAGAGGAAAGTTGGTATATTTAGCAATCAATGCTCAGAAATTTCAGAAGGCAAGAATTAGTTTCTTGGAAACGCACAGAACTGAAACAGCCCCGCAGGCACTAGAGAAAGGTACTGAGTTTTTCCCTTGGAAACACAGAGGACCATTTAATTAAAAAGAAAAAGATAATGCAGTGGAAGATCTGCAGTCTTACCAAAATGTTTCTCACTGCTGAGAAGAGGTGGCCCAAGTGCCGGTATACCATATGGATTTTTAATTATTTGATTTTTATTATTAAATCTGCATTTTTAAAAATGCAAAGATCTGTCCAGCTTTGGGTCTGATAATCTACTACACTGTATACCATTTTTAGGTCTTACCCACTAATTATCTGCAGAATATACTCAGTATTCCAACTCAGATGTATTAAGAGGCCCAGAAAATAGTTTTTAACATACTCGTAGTTTGTTAGTGACGCATTCAAAATCAACATTGCTTTATTTGGCTTAAGCAATTAAAAGGTCTTATTAAGAAATAGTAGACTTAAGAAAGAATTGGAGCACGGGATTGTAGCATAGGGGAAACAAGTAAATCCTTGTTGGCACAACACCATCTTCTTTACAAAAGAGAACCCAAGACTACACCCTGTAACGTGAGGCAAGGCTACAAAAAGGCTGAGACCTGCTACGCTGGCAAAAGGACCAAAGAGTGATGAAATCAATTTAAAAGGTTAAAAGTTCTTGGGATTTAGACTGCAGCTCAAGCAGAATAGGAGGTTGAAAGATGAGGGTTGCTTGAGCAAAAACAGCCTGATTTTTTTTTTTTGAAGCAAGTTGAGCAGCATTCCAGTAAGTACGGAGTTTGGTTTTTTTTTTCTATGCTAGTGCTTTTGTAAAATTCCTTGCAAGAAATGGCTTTTTTTCATGGGCGATATTGCAGTCTCTGAAAATGTCTTCTCATCTGCCCTTTTCCTTGATGTGCATGTTAATGGGAAATGGTGTCTTTCACCCTTCTTCCATTTTTTACTGCCAAAGAGCAGCAAAGTTTCTGGCAGTTTCTTAAAACTGTCTCCAGTCGGCTGGAACGAGATAACCGAAAGAATGCAAACCCAACAACCTTGATTCGCAGACCTCTGCTTCTCTTCAGCTTGTCTTGACAAGCACCCGGAGTGTCCAGGCCGTTCTTTTAACCCTCACCATTGCTGCATGCAGAACCTACTCATCTCACAGTGGAATTGTGTTGCAGCTTTAGGATACAGAATAAAACGTTAACACAGCATTTGGGCTACGATGGTTGGCTATAGATCAGTACCAAAAGCAACAGCACTGCTGCTACTAATGTATTACTAAACCTATTTACAGAGAAGGAACTGCTCCAAGCTAATGCACTGCCTACCTAAACCCCTCCCACACACGATAACCTCCATTCCAAGACAGAGAAAAGCGTCAGACTCACATTCCAGTGAAATCAAATTATCCCATATATACTCCAAGACAGTTGCCATTGCTCAGCTGACATGGGATTGCTTGTTAAGCTGCAGTAATTATATTCTGAGTCAGTACCTCATGGTTCAGGTCTAGGTGAAAATGTGCTTCTAGAGTAGAAGAGTTGCTCAAGACTAGGTGTTGCATGCCTTGATGCACAGCTTCAGGCATTTACATTTTGCAAGAAGTGTTTTTCCTAGAAAATACTGCCCCGAGTAAGATTTTTCACCCTAATAATGCATTTTTATGAATTCTGAAGAAAAGCAGCTTCTGGAAACTCATGATGAGAAAATAACTTTGAGGCCCATATGCTGTGTATTTATATCCCCTCATCATACCCTGTACATGCACTCCTGTCAGGTAAGGAATTACTATTAAGTCTACTGTATAGGATCCCAGAGCACTCAGATGAGCAGGATGATTTGTGCAAGGCCCTATAGGACATGCCTAGTAGAATTTGGAATCAAAGTTCATTCTTTTTGTCAGTTTGTTAACCATAATATCACTTCTCTACCTAGAATATGAAAATGTATTTATATGGACCTTAAAACATGCATAGTGTCATTTCCTAGAAAAAATTAAGCTGAAGACTTGTTACACTCCATGTCTTACAGGTGAAGTGGAACACACCTGGGCTGGTTTTGGCTGGGGCAGAGTTAATTTTTTTTTCACAGTAGTGTGCTGGATTCAGCCAGGAAAGGGTTAAATCTCTTTACCGTAGCTGCTAGAAAGCTGTTCCTGGATGCAGGGAGCAGCACTGATAAGTTCTTAGCTGGCACTGAGGAATGCCTGTACCAGTTTCAAGATCTTTTCTCTGCTTCTGATACTGCAGCTGCGTTCCCAGCTCTCGCGGTCTCGCTACAGACTGTGCTGGGACATAGAGTTCAGACACCTGACAAAAACTGGCCAAAGAGGTATTTCGCCCCCTGGCACAAACTGGCCAAAGAGGTATTTCATGCCATAGTACGTCATGCTCGGGGCAGAGATGAGGAGGGGGTGCGGTCGCCATTACTCTCATTGTTGCTGGGTTTTTTTGTTGTGGTTTTGGAGTTGTTTCAGGGTTTTTTTCCCTTTTAATTACATATTAGTAGTAGTA